>NC_034190.2:34685295-34965295 GCF_002021735.2 Oncorhynchus kisutch | reverse complement strand
AGCATTGCAAAGCAATCACTAGCCTGCTATTCAGTGGAATGGGTATATGGTCCAGGTCTGGGTTTAAAGGTTTCTTTTCCAAATTTAAAAAGATAAACATTCAACACCATGGGACAGAAAAAGTTGAATACATTGGCCATGCTGTCAATCCAGCATGATTTATGCCTCGTTCAAAACAACTGGGAACTCGGAACTGGGAAATCTCAGACTTCAATGAGTTCTGAAAAAAAAATTACTGAAAAACAATTAGCTTCGACTGGGAAAATTTGCTTTGAACGGTCATTAAAATTGGGAATTACAATTTGGGATATCGGGTCTCTTTCTAGAGCTCCGACTTGAAGAACACTGACGTCGTGATTTGACCTTGTTTTTTCCCGAGTTCCCAGTTGTTCTGAAAGCATCATAAATCCAGAGAACGCCAGACTTTGATGCCAAAGTTTGATGACAAACATGGCCCACAAGAACAGCCGAGCCACCTTCCAGTTCAAGTGAGCACAGCACAACAAGGTGCATCCAAAAATGTCTTGTATGCTGCTGCATAAAAGATGTAACATGCCAGGGAGATATGTATACTGTAGCTAAGAACGTAATACTAAGTGTACTTTGTGTAGTAAGCTGTTAGTAGCCCATGTGCCTCACCATAATAATTTGGTCCCTTTCACCCTCATAACTTCGCCTACTGTTGGGGAATTATTTTGTAGTACTATTAAAACTTTATATGAATGGGAACATTTCCATTAAATTAAAGCATGGCACTTCTCCTAGATTTGATTTGACAAGAGGAATTAGGCAAGGTTGCCCAAGTTCGCCTTACCTCTTCCTGCTTGCAACCCAACTTCTTACAAGTTTAGTTAAATCCAACGATATAAAAGGGATCTCTAATGCTGACAGATATTATCATAAGTCAGCTTGCAGATGACACAATCCTCTTTTTGAAAGATGCTGACCAGATTTCTAGAGCAGTCGATGTGATAAATATTTTCTTGTCTTTGCCTAAACTTTAATAAGTGTGAATGGTTTGCTGTTAAAGACTGTGTGATACCTTCTATATGCAATATTCCAGTCAAGGAATAAGTAGCATACCTTGGGTTTACCATATCTAAGGATCAACAGGAAAGATGCTCATTCAATTTCATACCTATTATTGAAAAAAAAAAGAAAAGAAGTTGAATCATTGGTTGGTTGCAGAGGGATTTATCCTTGAAAGGTAGAGTAAGTAGTATTGCTTTCTAAAGCTGAAGGTATCTCCAGACTTACTTATGTAGCCCAGTCCCTACATCTTGACAACAAAATAGGTAAAGCGGTTGACCAGATGCTTTTCAACTTCATCTGGAAAAGTCATACACATTATATTAGGAAATCTGTCGTTATGAACACAAATGAATATGGTGGTCACAATTTTGTAGGTTTTCCAACTTTGAATAATACTTTTAAGAGGAATTGGGCTAAACACTACTTAAAGAATCCAACTTCAATTTGGAATTTCATCCCTCGTTATATCTTCTCCCGTTTTGGTGGCTTCATTGTTATGTTACTTTGTAACTATAACATTGATAAGATTCCTACAAAATGACCTGCTTTTCATAGAGAAGTATTCTTAGCTTGGTCGTTAATATATAAACCTAATTTTTCCCCTGCATAGGTATTTCATTTGGAACAATAAGGATATTTTGTATAGAAAAAAAGTATTTATTTTTTAAGAAAAGTATTAATTTTTTAATAATTATAGCCTGTTTGTGAGTCAACTTTTTAATGCAGAAGGATTGTTACTCAATTCTGAGGATTTAATCGTTTTTTTTTATCTCTCTACAATATCCCTGTTACACCTAGAGAGTTCACCATAGTCTTTGATGCTATTCCATCTTGAACTCTCATGTTGTTTAGAGGTGTAACCAGACTTCACCTTCTTGACCTTCCCTCGCTTAGTCCAGTTGACTCTCCAATAGGAGAAATGTGTTTCTCCTTGCTCCCTCAGAACAACAGATATATAATACTTTATTTCAAAGGGACATTGTTTCCATTCCTTATTTCACAACTTACTGGAATACATTCATCAATGATATTTGTTGGAAAATGTCTGGTTATTACCACACAAATACCTGCTTGTTAACAAGGTCAAAGAGGTTTCTAACAGAATGACCCATAAGTATTACCCTGCGAATCATTACCTGAAGAAACAAAACAAATACATGAACATTAACTGTACTTTTTGTGTTGAGCATCCAGAACCTGTTTTGCATTTATTTTGGCATTGTCTACATGTATAGAAATTATGGAAAGATATTCATAGTGATATTCATAATTGTTAATATTCTTGATGACTTAATTTTTTATGGGAGAATGTGCTGCTTAGTTTCCTTAACTATAAAAAGGATAAAGAAAAAATATAATTTTTCCTAATTTCGTGGTATCCAATTAGTACTAGTTACAGTCTTGTCTCATCGTGGCAACTGAAAGTGAAAGTCACCCAGTAAAATACTACTTGTGAGTAAAGTCTAAAAGTATTTGGTTCTAAATATACTTAAGTATTAAAAGTCAATGTAAAAGTATAAATAATTTCTAATTCCTTAAATAAAGCAAAGCAGAAGGCACATTTTCTTGTTTTGAAAATGTATGGATAACCAGGGGCACACTCCAAAACAATGCATTTGTGTTTAGTTAGTTGCCAGATCAGAGGCAGTAGGGATGACCATTTGTTCTGTTGATAAGTGCGTGAATTAGACCAATTTCCTGTCCTGCTAAGAATGCAAAATGTAATGAGTACTTTTGGGTGTCAAGGGAAATGTATGGAGTAAAATGTACATTATTTTCTTTAGGAATGTAGTGAAATGAAAGTAAAAGTTGTCAAAAATATAAATAGTAAAGTAAAGTACAGATACCCCCCAAAAAACTACTTAAATTAGTCATTCGAAATGAACATACATTCAAAACGCCAGGCTTTTGAGCAGTTTACAGCATAGAGTTTTGTACTCACGTGAACTACCTATGATCAACTTAATTTCGTTCTCTTTGTAAATTGACTGGATATATTCACTGCGGTATGAAGCCTAACATTGAGTTTATGAATAATGGGCTAATATGCATACGCTTCTAACATAGGCTACATGTTACATCTCCCAGCCTGTCTGTCTTCATTGTTCTGTAGTGCAATTATGCACCTGGCCTCCCCGGCTGCCATGGTTATTCCTTTTAGATCTTGTGGAGTTCCAGGAAAAGCCCACACTACAAAAGCTTGTTGGACCCTTATTTCGATTTCTTTAGCCTACTAGCCTATAGGAGGAGAGATGCAAGCTTGTTCTTGCTTGCTGAATGTAAAATAGGCTCCAGCATTAACGGGCTAAGAGTTGGAAAGGAGAAACCTATATGTTCCTATAGTAGGCCTATCTTAACACCAGGTTACATCCTGACAAAATAGACCTTCACCATGAGTGGCCTGCTAATGTACCTTTCGGGACCTTCTAAACTAACGATGAAAGACCCAAACTGATCCAAATGGTTGCATAATTCGGCCTAGACTGTTGGCCTATTCAGTTTTTCATCATGAAACAAAACAGGATGTGTGCGTGGTTATTAAAATGACCCAATACATCACTGCAGTTTACAGCCTATGAACAATAATTGTGTATTCACTTGATAATAATTGTCCAAAAAACGTAGGCCTTATCAATAGTGGAGCTTGGCGTGCCCAGGGACCACAGAGTGCAGCCTGGAGGAATTTAATTTCATAATTTGTTCATTTATTTTTCTTGCACTTTGCCAGGTAAATATTTAGCTTATAGTCCTAATATTTAACTAATGAATAGCCTAATATGTAGCTAATATTTCGCTTTTTCCCTCGGGGTCACATCATTAGCCTCTCTCTTCTAGCTGCTACCGTGCGCAACAGGCGATAGACTACGCGAGCCTCTCCACAATAGGCAATTCCTCTTCTCGTGAAATCCCAGGAAAAGCTATCGGCTACAAACGATATAGGACATTTATTAAAATATGTTTTAATACTAGGCCTAACAGCCTATTCGGGGAAAGAAGCAGGCTTTGCTCTTGCTAATTGCTGAATGTATAACAGGCCTACAGCATAGAAAATGCATGTCGGAAATCACTTGCAAACCACTTGAGCAACGAGGCCAATACATGCTGTAAAAGATGCGCTGGCTAATGGGCGTTTGTTGTTGAATTGCTACATTTAAATACGAGTTACTATATTTTCATTAGGCCTACATGTACATTTAAGTATTATTTGCAGTTGAGTTTATGAGTTGAGTTTATTTTTATTTTTACAGGGACAGTGCACATTAATCAACATTTCAGTAAAAGTGCCGGTTTTAGCCAACCGGCTAATTTTCAACCGCAGTCCCTGGGCAGGTTATTAAAAACAATTACAATATAGACAATAGCAACATAGAACAAGCAAGACATAGCATACAGACAGAGCAACATAGGACAAGCAAGACGTGGCATACAGACAGAGCAGCATAAAACAAAAAGCAGCAAGACATTTTGTCACTATTGTCACTATGACAATGAATACACCCTGAAAGCACTGAACGGTCTGAACCAGTATCCCAGTATCTGTGTGTTAGAGAAGATGTGCGTTAGGATGCCTTGATCAGTTGATTGACAGGTGTAGGGCTGTTGAACGATACATGAGAAGCTTTCCTCCAAACGTTCCTTCCTCCAAAAATGTTATAGTTATGTAGCCTATAGTTTATCATTAGAGTTATCGTTATAGTTATTGACTTGGTGGATGGCTCAGGCCTTAACTCTGACACAACACAACTAACGTTATTATCACAACAGAACTAACCTACTAGTAAGTCTAGCTGACGTTAGCGTTAGCGAACTTGAACGAAATACATAGAAAATTACACCTGTACATTCACATTTATAATTGTTTACTTGACTTGTATACTCTATAAATGGACTCTTTCAAATGATTTACTCTGTTGTTTGGCTTTGCTCATAGCAATGTTCGAAAATGAGGTGGACACATAGAGATCCTATTAAATTACTAGTGGGGCCAGAATGGGGTGAAAATGGCAGCCATTGTTCTAATTGGAATGAATGTCAGTAGAGGCATAATCCTAAATTTACTTATGCAGGAACATCAAAGTAAGGCATGTGATATATCAGATATTGTGTAATATAATTATTGTTAAGCTACAATATTTTCATATAAATATAGATACAGTTTATACAGGTTTTACCAATTTTCTGTATAAATAGCCTTTAACATACATGCAAACAGACCATAAATGTCTCAAGTTCTATTTTCTTGTAAAACTCTGGGTGCTATTGTATGATACAATATGATACTTGTTGCAGTTACAACTTGTCTATGTCCTATCATCAACTGATTTCATATAGTGTCTGGCTGTGGGTTGACTGCATTGTTTTTAATGGAATGTTGGCATATTGGCAGTTCATTTGAAAAAGTTATGTCTCTAAAACTGTCAGGCTAGCTCACAAACATTGGCATACAGTGCAGATTGAATACTTCAAATTCATTAGTTTAGACAGTATCATATCACAGCACTGCAAGGCATGGTGTAACAACTCCAGGGCCAAAATGGTTGACCTTTATACCGTCTTAAGATGGTTCATGTAGGCCTAATAAATCCACTTGAGACTGGCATTACGTTCATAGGCTATAACCCCCCCCTCCCTAATAAACCTTGATAAATGATCCAATAATCGTTTAAAAAATCATAGCCTATTCATTTATGCAATAATGTTTATTATAATGGATGACATAATTAAGGAATTAAACGTCTGATTTGACCTTTTATTCAAAAACAGCTTTTTCACACTGCACCCCCCCCCCCCCCCCCCCCCTCCAACTCCCACCGCATCCCTCAACGTTCATCCTCGCAATATTTACCATTCATTCTCACGTATCTTGCACATGCCTCGCATAAAGAGTCCGTCCACCGTAACCACTGCCGAAGTTCACATTTTACAGGTCGGACATTAAGCAGAATAAAGTTTGTGTCAAATATGTATATGATATGCTTCCCGAAAGTTATTTTATATTTGCATGATAAAAAGAGGGATGTGCGTGTTAAGTCTGCAGAGCAGGTCCAGGTACATAATTAGCATAGTATTCATTTTCACAATATTAGCCTACATATTCAAATGCACATACTGTAATTATCCTACATATTTTTTTGAAAAAAATATTGCATTGAAATAAGAGTTATTTAGTTCATGTTTACACAGAAATGTAAGCTACTCGGTACAATACCAGCTATGCCCAAATCAATAGCCTTGAGACGATTTACCTCAGCAAAGTATGCAAATATTCCTAGCGTGCATCAACTGTGTTCAGGTAGAGACTACTAAAAAGCTGTTAATAACTCAACATTTTATTTGAAATCCGATTTTTTCAAATCCGATTTTGTCTCTCGCGCGCTGCTGGTCTCACAAGTGGTAGATGAAAATAAACAGATGGAATTGATCTTAGCCTAGAAGACAGAGGAAACGCTACATTTAGACAGACCTCCACATTCATCAGTTAATAAATGCACTGGCTTTGCTTCTGCTTTCTATGATGCTCCAGATACAACACATTTTCTTATCCCTTCAGCAGCAATTGGTTAATGACCATGAAGGCAGTTTGCTTAACCAGGGTGTTGTGCATTTATTTTTGCAGATATCAATGCAATGGTTCTGCTTTATGATTTTATGCACACACGCAAATACGCATTCATGTACACACGCGCATACACAGTAAGTATTCGCGAGCTACTTGCCTCTCCTCAACTTTTGCTGCACAGTTCTTCTTTACTGACAATACACTTTACATACAGTGTTTAAATCAGGGGACATTTCAGGATTCAGACCAAAGATAAGAAAAGTGTGTGCTTCTGCATGTATGTGTGTCTCTTTGTGCACAATGTGGAGAAGTGCAACTAATATCCGAGGTTACCCTCTTGTTGTTTAACCCATACTTTTGGTTCACTCTGCATTGTTATAGTCTTACAGAATCTCCCCAATCAACCCATCATTTAATGCCACATGTACCCCAAAGCTGTACATTCATGCATTTCAGTATGTGTTTCTGGTTTGTCCATGAACTCGATCTCTTCCTTTATCATCATTCTATGTTGATGTGCTGCCGATGGCAAAACCCCTCTATATCTGTGCATCTAGTTCATTTGCTTTCTAAACAGTACGTACAGAAACAACTATAGAAACACAAACCTTCTAATGGTTTTTAATATGGAGGAAAATCATCTTTGTGTATAATTTAAACACGTTTCAGTAGGTTCAGGTATGGATTGAACTAACTTTGCTTCTTGAAACTGGGGTAGAAATAGTGAGTCATAAACCACTGTTTGATGACTATCACCTAACTTTTGGGCTGTTATATTATCATTACAAGGCTCCTCCTGCAGTACACTGAATCATTTGATGAATGATGCATCCATCACCTAATTTAATATAGAAAAAAGTTGCATTTTAGGTCATTTCTGTAAACGTAACTGTATTTGCTGCTCATGAATCATTCTGTATGTACGTTTGCATCTTATGATGAACAAAAGTATGTGGACAACTCTTCAAATGAATGGATACGGCTATTTCAGCCACACCATTGCTGAAAAGTGTATAAAATTGAGCACACCGCCATGCAATCTCCATAGACAAACGTTGGCAGTAGAATGGCCCGTACTGAAAAGCTCAGTGACGTTCCAACAAGTACATTTGTCATGTTTCTGCCCTGCTAGAGCTGCCCCTGCCAATTGTAAGTGCTCGTATTGTGAAGTGGAAACATCTAGGGGCAACAAGGGAAGTGATAGAACACACAAGCTCACAGAATGGGGCCGCTGAGTGCTGAAGAGCGTAGCGCTGGAAAAAATCCTTCTGTCCTCAGTTGCAACACTCACTACCGAGTTCCAAACTTCCTCTGGAAGCTAAGTCAGCATAAGAACTGTTCGCCGGGAGCTTCATGAAAGTATTGTCCATGGCTGAGCAACCACACACAAGCCTAAGACTACCATACGCAATGCCAAGCTTTGGCTGGAGTGGTGTAAAGCGCAGTGGAAACTTGTTCTCTGGAGTAATGAATCACGCTTCACCATCTGGTAGTTCGATGGACACCAAAAGAACACTACCTGCCCGAATGCATAGTGTCACTGTAAAGTTTGATGGAGGATGAATAATGGTCTGGGCTGTTTTTCCTGGTTCGGGCTAGGCCCCTAAGATCCAGTGAAGGGAAATCTTAATGCTACAGCTTACAATAACATTCTAGACGATGCTGTGCTTCCAACTTTGTGGCAACAGTTTGGCGAAGACCCCTTCGTGTTTCAGCATGACAATACTCCTGTGCACAAAGTGCGGTCCATACAGAAATGTTTTTTAGAGATCGGTGTGGAAGAACTTAATAAAGGCTAGGGGGCACTATTTTCACGTCCGGATGAAAGGTTTGCCCAAAGTAAACTGCCTGCTACTCAGACACAGAAGCTAGGATCTGCATATAATTTAGTTTTTTGAGGTCACTCTCTTTTCAATGGGTTTTCTATGGGGAACTAGATTTCTAAGGCACTTGCTTGCAGTTCCTATCGCTTCCACTAGATGTCTTTAGAAATTGGTTGATGTTTTTCCTTTGAGAAATGAAGAACTAGGGCAGTTCAGAACGAGGGTCGAGTGAAGTGTACTGTTGTGGTTGGGGCGCGCGACCTGAAAGCTCGCTCCACTTTGTTTTTATCTGCAATTGAACACAGTTTATTCCGTCTTAAATTTGATCGATTATTTATGTAAAAAAAAAAACTAAAGTTGTATTAGGAAAGTTGTTTGAAATGTTTGGATCAAGATTACAGGTAATTTATTAAATGTTTGATGGGGTGCTGTCCTCAGATAATAGCATGGTTTGCTTTCGCTGTAAAGCCTTTTTGAAATCTGACACTGTGGCTGGATTAACAACAAGTTAATCTTTAATCCGATGTATAACACTTGTATGATTTATGAATTATTATTATGAGTATTTCTGTTTTTGAATTTGGCGCCTGCTATTTCACTGGGTGTTGTCAAATCAATCCCATTAACGGGATTGGCGTGTGAAGGGATCACTAAGAAGTTAACTGGCCTGCACAGACCCTTGACCTCGACCCCATTGAACACATATTTGGGATGAATTGGAACGCCGAGCTAGGCCTAATCGCCCAACATCAGTGCCCAACCTCACTAATGCTCTTGTTGCTGAATGGGATCAAGTCCCCGCAGTAATGTTCAAACATCTAGTGGAAAGCCTTCCCAGATGAGTGGAGACTGTTATATTAATGGCCATGATGTGTACCAGAGATGCTCACATACAGCATATGTTAGCTCAACTACATAATAATACCGAAGTGCTTGTCATCATCTGAATGGTCTTGATTACTTCCCTTAATTGAACAGTTCACTAGGATTCTACATGTTTTATCATGGCTTTGAAATGACTCACTCTTTTAAAAATATATATCATATTGAGATCTTCAGCATCAGTATTTATATACTGTTTAATCGCGGCAAAATCCCCTCAGCTGTTTCAGCTGCCCCTCACCCCCCACTCGCTTCTCACTTGCAGTGTTCTGTTCCGTCCTAGACTTTGGAATTTGCTGTTGCCATGGCAATGGAATAGAGCACGCTCTCTCGCTTCTTTCCTGTTCCCTCTTGCTTTATATATCCCTCTGTCTCTCTCTAGGTGAAATGTGGAAACGGATCAGCTTCTTTCCTTTCGGGTTGGTCATCGCATAATGTTCAAACCCAGTTGTATTAATGATTCATCTTTCTGTAAGGTTAAGAAAGACCATTTTACGTGGCTTCCCTCTCACATCACATTCATTTATTAAATCCTTTCTTTTTTCTTCTTATTCTTCACCCCACAGGAGCAACGCTGAGACGCATGCCATGGCCACTTACTGAGAAGAGGGACGAAACCTCGAGTTGTGGATCCACGTTCACACAGAGACAGAGGTAAGTGAGAAGGGGAGGAACACGGGAGCAGAGAGAGAGAGAGAGAGAGAGAGGGGAACGAGAAGAGAGGAAACGAGAGAGGAAGAGCGGTCTATGGATGCAGCTTGGACAGAGGGGACTTTGAATGCGCACTCTTCACTGACGAGGAACAGCAAGCTGCAGACATGGAGGCAAAAGGCAGAGGCATGCCCCAAGGTAACACACATTTCACTAGAAACACACTTCACCAAACGCGCACACACGCGCACACACACTTAACGTTAACACTTAACCAAAGACAGCTTAACAGATGCCTGGATTCAAAAGGAAACAATATGATTTACCCAAGTAATTATTCTGTAACTAGACTAGACAGTTATACTGAAGTTTTCGTTTTTTTCCCTTCTGAAAGGGCTTTTGTATTTAAACAATTACAAGTCATCAGAGAGACAAAGAACTGACAATGCCTTAATAATTGTCCCTCTGGGATTAATGAAGTCTTATTGAAATCGACACACCAGGTTTTGGACATCCAGGTCAATAACGGGTCAATTGTGGCATATCGGTTGTTTCCTTTAAAACACAGACACACCCACACCATTCAAGAGGATACTCTTGATTTGTAGCTTTTCAGGCATCTTTTCCATTTCACCAGCTCTTCTCTTTCTCAATCCCTCTCTCTCCTCCCCCTCTCCGGCCCAGTCATGGTGTGGTGGGAGAAGGGGATCCAGGTTGTCCTCACCACTTTGGGGGCGTTTGCAGCCTTTTCCCTGATGGCGGTGGCCATTGGGACGGACTACTGGCTGTACGCACGGGCCTTCATCTGCAACAGCACGGCCAACTCCTCCCAGGACGACCCCAACAACAAGGACAAGAAAGACCCTGGTGCCCTCACCCACTCTGGCCTCTGGAGGATCTGCTGTCTGGAGGGTAAGGGGAGGTCTAGATGTTTGTGGGGAGGGGGAGGGGTGATGGGGGAATCAGTGTATTTCCAGGCTTTTGGTGGGGTCAGATGAATGCCTCAGTGTGTGTGTGTGTGTGTGTGTGTGTGTGTGCGTGCGTGCGTGTGTGTGTGTGTGTGTGTGTGGGTGGATCACTGTGTTTGGCTCGCACGTTTATGTGCACATACGTGAATTGTGCAGGTGTGTGTACAAGACTGTGTGTGTTGTGCAGCTGATGAGCAGCTCAACCATGAAAGACACGGTTCGACACAGTGCTGCCTGGAGTGCATTTAGAGGACATCCAGTGGGCAGTGGCAGACAGTCGGGAGAAAAAAAGGCACATTTCAAGAGCTGCTTATCTAACATGATCTAACATTAGCATTTTTACCCTATTGTCATCTGTGAGAAACTAGTCTTGTCGAGAACCATGCGTGACAATGACTTGATTTTGAAGGTTTGGCTTCGTGAGACCAGCCAATGCTAAAGAGGCAATTGTGATCGACCAATTTGGTTCAGTCTTTTGTAGCAAATTTGAAATTGTGTTTTTTAATTTATTTTTTTTACATTGGATACAGGTAGAGACTCAGAGCTAGAAAATGGTTTATCATACACCACAGTTGAGGAACAATGGGAATGTAATTCTGCTTTGAACGTTGATAAACTTGTAATCTCACTTTTGAGAAAATGGCCTTTGAATGTTTTGGTGCACCTATTGAAGAGCTCTTTTTTGTTTACACCTATTCAGCATCGTTCACACCCTCTTAAGCTTTAGCCCCACCCGTCTCTTTAAGGGTTGATCCGAGCGTTCTGTCCAACAACAGCAGTCGGGCACCCAAGCTAACCGGCTAACGTTGGCTAGCTTGCTAGCTACTTCCAGACACAAATGAGAGAACAGCTCACTCTGACTATTTTACTCGCCCTAGCAGAGCTGGTTAGGCTGTTTTTATGTTATCCAGAGCCTTGGTAACTTAGACGAAAGTGCTCTGAAATCGGAGTAGATAGCCAGAGCGAATTTACCAGCTACGTATATCAACAGTTGTCGCAGTGACATCGTTAACATTCAATTGAAATGGTTACGTGCATAGTGGAGTCTTTTGTTAAGACATGTAGCTAGCTAAACAGTGAACCATAATCCCAACTCACGACGTTATTACCCTGCATGAATCTGCAGGTAGCTAACCAATCAGGTTCAATGTTAGCTAGCTAACATTAGGCTATAACTAGCAAAGCAAATGGCTCTGAGATACAAATAATATTATTACACAGATCATACATGTAATGTTAGCTAACTAGCTAATAGTACACTTTAATTTGAAATGAAAATTACTTTCTGACTATATTCGAAACGTGTAATATCAAAAAATGTAGCTAGCTAGACTATCTTACCCATATACATGGATGGACGCTTCTCCCTCTCTGTCACGGATGCCACGGTTGCCCTTAGTTTGAAAATGTAATCCTACTGTACATGTTTGATATTAAGGCACATGGGGCCTCCCGGGTGGCGCAGTGGTTAAGGGCGCTGTACTGCAGAGACTCTGGGTTCGCGCCCAGGCTCTGTCGTAACCGGCCGCGACCGGGAGGTCCGTGGGGCGACGCACAATTGGCCTAGCGTTGTCCGGGTTAGGTAGGGCTTGGCCGGTAGGGATGTCCTTGTCTCGCGCTAACCAAGGTTGGTGGGGCAGGCTTCCGGGTTGGATGCGCACTGTGTTAAGAAGCAGTGAGGCTTGGTTGGGTTGTGTATCGGAGGACAGTATGTTTCAACCTTCGTCTCTCCCGAGCCCGTACAGGAGTTGTAGCGATGAGACAAGATAGTAGCTACTAAAAAAACAATTGGATACCACGAAATTGGGGAGAAAAAGGGGTCAAATTAAAATAAATAAATAAAAGATATTAAGGCACATGAAAGTTGACATGTTCCAGAATACATTTTTAAATGTCTCTCCTGTGAAATAGTGACGCGGACATACGCCTAGTTTCCTGTAACGAGTCAGAAGTATGAGTGATGAGTCATTAGTTATAGTCTGATGGAGTGGGACTCCATTTGCTACCTACAGTAAGTGATAGACCGCAAAAGAGGACAACAACAGCCATTATATATAATATTTGTGGCAGATGCTCAACATACTGATTACAGCTTCTTAATTATTGATGAGGTCTGTTGTCCTCTTCAGAGTACAAAGGGTTGTTTGTGGTTCATTTGACTGTCACAACCGACTTGAAAAGGGATTCAAATGAATACTTAATATGTCCATACACCAAGCCCCAGATATCTGTCCTGTCCTGTTTCTGTCTCTAATACTCTCTAATACCCATCTCTCTCCCATATTTATGTATTTCTCTCTGTCCATCTGTTTTCTCTCTGTCCATCTCTGTTTTCTCTCTCTGTCCATCTTGCTCTCTCTGGCCATCTCTCTCTGTCTCTGTCCATCTCTCTCCATCCATCCATCCATCCATCTCTCTCTCTCTCTCTCTCTCTCTCTCTCTCTCTCTCTCTCTCTCTCTCTCTCTTGAATAAGGGTTTCAAATTTGGGAAAATGACACTCTCTAATTGTTTTATATTTTTTACATTTTGTCAGGAAATGCAGCTCTGTCTCAGGTTCTGCTGTTGTGCAGTGGTTGCACAGCCTTTCCTCTACAGGGAGCCAGGTTTTCCTGTGTCTAACTTCTCATTGGCAAGGCTGTGCTCACTGAGCCTGTACTTTGTCAAGGTTTTTCTAAGTTTTTGATCAGTAACCATGGTAAAATATTTAGCCACGGTGTACTGTCGATTTAGGGCCAGATAGCACTGCATTTTGCTTTGTGCTTGTGTTTGTGTTTCCCAATAAGCAATATAGTTTTGTTTTGACTGTGTTGTAATTTGGTTTATCCTGATTGATTGGATGATCTGGTCCTGAGGCTTCAGTGCGTTAGTTGAACAGGTTTGTGAACTCAGCCCCAGGACCAGCTGGATGAGGGGACTCTTTTCTTTGCTCAGCTCTTGGCATTGCAGGGCTTGGTAATGATATGAGAGGGGGTCACTGTATTTGAGATGTTTCCAAAACGTAATTGCTCTTTTTTGAGTTGTTATTATTAGTGGATATTGGCCTAATTCTGCCCTGCATGCATTGTTTGTAGTTTTCCTCTGGACATGTAAGAGAATCTTACAGAACTCTGCATGCAGGGTTTTAATGGGGTGTTTGTCCCATTTGTTGAAATCTTGTTTTGCAAGTGGACTTCACACCTCGCTGCCATAAAGTGCAATTGGTTCAATGACATATTGAATTAGTTTTAGCAAAATTTTAATAAGTATTTCAATTTGAATTAGCTTTTTAATGGCATAGAATGCCCTGTGTGCTTTCTCTCTCAGCTCATTCACTGCCTCATTAAGGTATCCAGTTGAGCTTATTTTTAAACCTAAGTAATTGTAGTGTGTACAGTACTCTATATATTTTGTACCAATTGAGAACTTTGGTTTAATTCCCTGAGATCTGGATCTTCTCTGGAAATTTAACTTCAGAATTGTGGAGACTAACACCAGGGGCTGAGGATTCTTCTAGAATAGTGGCCAATTCGTTAATGTAAATATTGAAGAGTGCAGGGCTCAGATTGCAACCCTGGCGAAGACCCCGCCCCTGGTTAAAGAATTCTGTTATTTTCTTACCAATTTTGATGCTGCACATATCCAGTATACATTGATTTAATTATATCATATGTTTAACCCTCTACACCACTTTCAATAACTTTGTAGAATAGTCCTGTATGCCAAATAGAATCAAATGCTTTTTGGAAGTCGATAAAGCAACCATATATTTTGGTATTATTTTGGTGGACATGTTTATCTATCAGGGTGTGTAGGGTGTAAATATGATCAGTTGTGCAATGTTTTGGTATAAATCCAATTGGGCTTTTACTCAAGACATTGTGCTTATCAAGGAAGTTTATAATACTACAGAAAACCTTCCCCTGGTTACTGTTCACACAAATGCCTCTGTAATTGTTAGGGTCAAATTTGTTATGGGGTTATGAGTCCTTGATTCCAGATGTCAGGGAAATAACCTACACTCAGGATCAAATTAAACAGTTTTAATATAGCCAATTGAAATTTTGCACTAGTGAGTTAGAGCATCTCATTTAGGATGCCATCAGGTCCGCATGCCTCTTGAAATTTGAGAGCCTGAAGTTTCTTATAGAGTTCCTGGTCAGTAATTGGGGAGTCCAGTGGATTTTGATTGTCCTTTATAGCTTTTTCTAATCCATTCAACTTCTCATGAATTGGGCGTTGTTCTGCGTTTGTGTCAATTTGAACGGTCTGGTTGTCACGTTCTGACCTTAGTTCTTTTATTATGTCTTTGTTTTAGTATGGTAAGGGTGTGAGTTGGGTGGGTTGTCTATGTTCGTTTTTCTATGATTTGCTATTTCTGTGTTTGGCCTGGTATGGGTAGCCTGGTTTCACTTTTGAGTCGTGGGAGTTTGTTTTCCCGTGTCAGTGTTTGGTCCACACGGTACTGTTTCGGTTGAGTTATTTCACGTTGTCGTTTATTGTTTTTGTTGCAGTGTTCACGTTTCTTATAAAAATCAAGATGAACACTTACCATGCTGCGCTTTAGTCCTCTCCTTCATACGACGACCGTTACAGTTGTAGAGTGTTTTAAAATGGGTCGTCCATATGTCACCATTTTGTATCGCTAATTCCTCTTGTTTAGAATTTTTTAACATTTTGCCAGAAGTTGTGTGTGTTTATGGACACCTCAATTAGTGTCAGCTGCTTGCTGTTGTACTGTGTTTTTTTGGTTCTGAGTGCACGTTTATAGAGTTTTCAAGTCTCACAGTAATGAAGGTGTAATTCACCATTATTTGGGTCTTTGTGCTTTTGGTTGGATAGTGTTTTTTCCTTATAATTTTACAATCTGCATCAAACCAGTTGTTATCTGTGGTCTTTTTTGTTTTGTTTTTTATCTATTTCAATTTCAATTGTGATTCTTTTGCCGTTTGCCTGAATATATAGTTGATGTTTTTACTGCTAGATTGATGCCTTCTTTATTGTGAGTGAATGTGGTATCCAGAAAGTTATCTAAGAGTGTTTGGATATTTTGGTTCCAGGTTGCTTTTTGGTATTCTTCTGTGTTGTTTTGGGCCCATCTGTATGAATTGCTGATGTTGTATAGCTTACTGGGCTGTGAATGTGTGGTTGTTTCCATGTCTGTTCTTTTGAGGAACAATGTAATTTGGCTGTGATCAGACAGAGGTGTTAGTGGCTTGACAGTGAATGAGCTGAGAGAGAAAGGGTCAATGTCTGTAATCATATAGTCTACTGTACTGTGGCTGAGGTGATCAGTAGGTGAATCTCCCCAAAGAGTCCCCCCGTAACCTACCATTGACAAAGTACAGTGTGCTCGTTAGATCAGGTAGTGTTCCTGTACGCACATTTGTGTCCCCACAGATGAGCACATTTCCCTGGGCCTGGAAATGGCACGTCTCTTCCTCAAGGGTCTCTCTCTCTCTCTCTCTCTCTCTCTCTCTCTCTCTCTCTCTCCTTCTCAGGGCTGAAGAGAGGAGTGTGTTCTCAGATCAATCATTTCCCGGACGATGCAGACTATGATCAGGATGCAGCAGAGTATCTCCTGCGTGAGTAAGGGGATGTGGGATGCAGCAGAGTATCTCCTGCGTGAGTAAGGGGACATGGGATCCAGCAGAGTATCTCCTGCATGAGTAAGGGGACGTGGGATCCAGCAGAGTATCTCCGGCGTGAGTAAGGGGACGTGGGATCCAGCAGAGTATCTCCTGCGGGAGTAAGGGGACGTGGGATGCAGCAGAGTATCTCCTGCGTGAGTAAGGGGACGTGGGATCCAGCAGAGTATCTCCTGCGTGAGTAAGGGGACGTGGGATCCAGCAGAGTATCTCCTGCGTGAGTAAGGGGACGTGGGATCCAGCAGAGTATCTTCTGCGTGAGTAAGGGGACGTGGGATGCAGCAGAGTATCTCCTGCGCGAGTAAGGGGACGTGGGATCCAGCAGAGTATCTTCTGCGTGAGTAAGGGGACGTGGGATCCAGCAGAGTATCTTCTGCGTGAGTAAGGGGACGTGGGATGCAGCAGAGTATCTCCTGCGCGAGTAAGGGGACGTGCGATCCAGCAGAGTATCTCCTGCGCGAGTAAGGGGACGTGGGCAGTGGGAGGATGTCACTAGAAAGATGTGATGTCGAATTGAAAATAAATGCTGGGAAACAGTATTAGTGAATGCCGAGGTACAAGGTTATGAGTTAGCTAACTCAATCAGTATCTCTCATTTGCCGGAGGGAATTATAACAAAGGAATAGGATATTCCAATCCAACCAGAACATCGGTTGGAATAAGAATGTAGGATACATTTAGTCATTTATGAAAGGTGTTACAAAATACATGCTTAGTGTGGCATATTACTCTACCCCAGATGGTGACAATGTCACATACGCAGCCGGAAAAGCAAGGGTTGGAACCAGTTCAGGGAACAGAATCAAAAACTGGAAAATAACACAATTATCTGAGTAACGGAGCCCATGATCTATACTGTTCCAGAACGGAACCGTTATTTTAAAAGCATGGGAACCGGTTAATAACATTCTTTTACATTCCCAACATTTTTTTTCTTACAGTCCACAACAAAGCCCCTGTGTCACTCAGAAACATATTCCAGCGTCTGCCTGGCAGCTGGAAATCTTTACCAGTGGGTGTACGTGTGTGTGTAGGCTACCTGCATAGGTTACTGTAGCCACCTGATGACGTTACAAGCATGGTTTCAGAAATTGGGGAGATATACTATAGTTACCACATTGGCTTTATTAAGTACAGAAAGGTAAGATGTGTTTTTAATTCTAGTGCTGCTCTGCACACACAAGCTTGTTAGCTAGGTACGTTTGCTCTGGCCCAACATTAAACCAACTCAGAAGTTCAAAGACATTTAAAGTTCCTCCATAGAGCTGATCCTCCGTAGGTATAATTCTGTGGGCGTAATTCAGATAATGCATCATAACAAGATTCCCAGCGCTAAGGCAAGCTTCCTCTCATCCTCTCTTGCTTTGTCCTCCCCTGCAACATTTCAGTTGCATCTGGCGCCTTACACTGTGACTGGCAGCACAGTGTGTCTGTGTTTTGTCTTTCATTATGATTAAAACCATGCTGTTACGGCAAAATATAATTAGCTCTTTGTGACTTTCCTATACAGATTAAATCGCTTACCTGCTCGTTTAGCTGCACTGATTGGTGAAGTAATTTAATCTACAGCTAAATGTAATTTTTCCCCAACTATTTTAGAGGTTTAAAATGGAGCCGAAAGGAATAATATAAACCAATTATTTTGGGGGGGAGTTCAAACCGGTTCAGAACTTTATTTTGCTGGTCGGAACAGCGGAACGTAACTTAACAAATAATGGTTCTGTTCGGAACGAAACGAGTGGGAAATAATTTGGGTTTCTACCCCTGCAAGTCACCTTCACAACTTTATCTTTAATCATTCATCTTTAATATACGTATTTGCTAAGCTCAGCAGGTTACGACACAATAAGTTTGCAGTCGCTTCCAATATTATCAGAGGATAGGATCTCCTAATCTAAGCAAAGGTCCAGGTAGAAGATACCCATAGGCATAGATCCAGGCTCAAATTACCCTTCCCAAATCACAACTATAACCATTCACCACTGTCAACAAGAAACTGACCTTAGATCAGCAACTAAGGAACATTTCACCACCTTCCGTCTGCAGGTGTTGTCCGAGCCTCCAGTATCTTCCCCATCCTGAGTGCTATACTCCTCCTGATGGGAGCGATATGTGTTGCATCCAGCAGCTTCTACAAGAGCAAGAGGAACATCATCCTAGGAGGAGGCATCCTGTTTGTGGCTGCTGGTAAGGCGCCGGCATCTTGTTCTTGACAGTTTCTCTATTACTCAGTACACATGGGGCTGGTTTCCTGGACACAGATGAAGCCTAGTCCTGGAGTTCAAATCATGCTCGATGATGTCTCATACTCCTTTTCCTCTTGTTATGATGGAATGCCCTACTCTGCCTTAAATGTTCTCAATGGTCTCTGAACTCGGAAATGAGTGTTGTTGTTAAGGCTAATATAATTATCTCCATCATTTCATCCATCCATGATATTCACCTTTGTGGTGTTTTTCCCTCCCCATAACTCGTTTCATGTTAATGATATTGGTTGCGGCTTAGATTTCCCACATGTAAATTAGATTTTTGTACATTTAATTTGGCAAGTTAGTTAAGAACAAATTCTTATTTACAATGACGGCTTACCGGGGAACAGTGGGTTAACTGTCTTGTTTAGGGGCAGAACGACAGACTTTTACCTTGTCAGCTCAAGGATTTGATCCAGCCACCTTTCGGTTATGCCCAACGCTCTAACCACTAGGCTACCTGCCACCACATACAGTATATCATCCCTTGAGTGGAGACTCAGGTCAATGAGGCACAACACAACAAAAGTTGTGAAGTAATAAATATTGTTTATTTAGTAATATGCCATATATTACCTCCTAAGTGGAGATATGGGTCAATGAGACATAACACAAGATAAGTAATCAAGTTGAGATGGTTCGTTTAGAGCCATTCCCCCACCCCCCTATGGAAAAGCTCAGAGAAAATCAATGGCATATTATACTGAACAAAAATTTTAAAAGAAAGCAGCAGGCAACAATTTAAAAGATTTTACTGAGGTTCCAGTTCATATAAGGAAATCAGTTGAACTACATTTATTAGGTCCTAATCTATGGATTTCACATGACTGGGCAGGCGCGCAGATTTGGGTAGGCCTAGGAGGGCATAGGCCCACCCACTTGGGAGTCAAGCCCACCCACTGGAGAGCCAAGCCCAGCCAATCAGAATGAGTTTTTCCCCACAAAGGGGCTTTATTAGAGACAGAAATACTCTCAGACGATCCCACAGGTGAAGGAGTCAGATGTGGTGGTCCTTTGCTGGGATGGTATGGTTGCATGTGGTCTGTGGTTGTGAGGCCGGTTGGACGTACTGACAGATTCTCTAAAACGACGTTGGAGGCGGCTTATGGTAGAGAAATTAACATTCAATTCTCTGGCAACAGCTCTGGTGGACATTTCTGCAGTCAGCATGCCAATTGCACGCTCCCTCAAAACTCTGTGGCATTATGTTGTGTGGCAAAACTGTACATTTTAGAGTGGTGCACCTGTGCAATCATCATTCTGTTTAATCAGCTTCTTGATATGCCACACCGGTCAGGTGGATGGATTATCTTGGCAAAGGAGAAATGCTCACATAAAAAGCATGCAAACAAATTTGTGGTCAAAATTTGAGAGAAATAAGCTTTTTGTACGTTTGAAACATTTCTGGGATCTTTTATTTCATCTCATGAAACATGGGACCAAGACTTTACATGTTGTGTGTGTATTTTGTTCAGTGTATATTCGAGTCTATATCTCACCTTTTTTTTTTTACACGTCTCACCTCTGTCTGTCCCCCAGGCCTGAGCAACATCATCGGCGTGATAGTGTACATCTCTGCGGCGCTAAGCGACATCTCGCCCAAGAAGGACGAGGACAAGAAGTGGCATTACTCGTACGGCTGGTCCTTCTACTTCGGAGGCCTCTCCTTCATCCTGGCTGAGATGGTGGGCGTCCTAGCCGTCAACATCTACATCGAGAAGAACAAGGAGCTGCGCTGCCGCTCACGCACCGAACTCTTCAAGAGCACCACGCACGCCATGCTCCGCCTGCCCAGCTACCGCTTCCGCCGGCGCTCCCGCTCCAGCTCGCACTCTACCGACCCGCCACGCTCCCCCCGTGACACCTCACCCACAGACGCCAAGAGTTTTGCATTACCGCCGTCTGCCCCGCCTTTCTCTGTGGCCACCCTGCCCAACCCGCACCATGCTGGTGGAGGAGTAGGGGGCGATATCTCCATGTATACCCTGACCCGGGACTCCAAGATGGGGAGTCTTGGTGGCGGCGGGCCCCCCCTCTACGGCACGGTGGACCGGGCCTCCCTCTACCAGCTGCACAGCTACTTCCCCAATGAGGAAGTGGGGGTGATGATGAGCGGTACACTGCCTTCTCTCTCCAAGTCCAACCTCTCTGCGGCGGGCCAGAATGCCGCGGTCGGCGGCACTGCCATTGCGCCCCTGAATACCTTGTCATCCTCTGGTCTTACCCCCCAGCAGCCACCTCTGTCCACTGGTACCATGGAGAGAGAGAGGGGCATGGGCACCCTGGACCGCCTCGGGGGCAAACGGAACAGGGACACTGACTCGGACACGCTGAACAGGAGAACCACGCCAGTGTGAGCCTTGGCGATAGGAGCAAGAGCCATGGAGGTGCAGGGCCATCTCAGTCTGTTTTTGACTACTATGGATATATCTATTCCACTGACGAGAATATCAAATGTATTATTAACAACAGTATTGAGTATATATTCATTTTGAAATGCACAATATGTCTATAGTTGTAAACTTTGGTTTGTCTTATCATTCCGAGTGCTTGATTATCATAGCCAGGTTACAAGACTGTAAAGATGGTAACTTCTTGAATATTATCACATTGCTGTTGTTTCTCGTAATCGTAAATGAAGGCTAAATTTGTACATTTTGAACTATGATTTTTGTGTTTTAAAGTTTTCATTGATTTCTAGCTCCATCACAATTAAATCTGAGGGCGTCATGCAGGAAGCATGTGCGCAAATTATGAGTGTAATATTGTATTTGTATTTTATTTTAAATATATTTTATTCAAATATTATTATTAATAATAATAATATTGTTACTATTATTGTTATAATTATTGCTATCATCCCATTTTTAAGGCTATTGTTTTTGTTATTACAGGTATAACCAACATAGCCTAATCTGTGTTTTTTATTCTTCATGACAAGTGTATTAGATTATAGGCTTTATTTTAGTGATGGTATGTACTGTATTCTTATTGTTCTTCTTTAAAGCAGTGATTCTCAACTCGTGGGTTGCGACCTAAATTTGGGTCACGGGAGGTTTTGAATGGGTATACCCATCGTAACTTCTTGAATATTATCACAATGCAAATACTGGGTCACTACTGAGACAACCTGGTTTAATTTGGGTTCCGAGGAAAAACCAGTTGAGAACCACTGCTTTAAAGATCCTAACTTGGGGTTAGGGGGCTGAGAGCCTATGATCCTGTGATCATAATAAATTATATTTCTACTCTAATACACATTCATCAAACTAAGGACATTTGTGATGGGTAAGCAATACAACATTCTGAGCCTCAAAAATAAATACAAAATAAAACAAATATATTAAATAAAGTTATATATGAAAATGTATTGTGTGGAGTGTGTTATTTGACATCTAAACAAGATGGTAATAGTACAAATGAATGTAAAAATGTTTGGAAATTAAATGGTGCAAATATTTTCCATTCATATAGCTGGATCTACTATAACGACACAGGGAGAGACCCAGATGCAGACACAGGAGGCAGATGGTGCGAGTCTCTGACATTTATTAAAATACAAAGGGCAGGCAATAGGCAGGTCGAGGACAGGCATAAGTTCATTAACCAGGTCAGAGTCTGAAAGGTACAGGGCGGCAGGCAGGCTCGAGGTCAGGGCAGGCAGAAAAGGTCGGAACCGGGAGGGCTAGAAAGCAGAGACTAGGAAAAACAGGAACGCGGAAAAAACACGCTGGTAGGCTTGAGGAGACGAACTGGCAACAGACAAACATAGAACACAGGTATAAATGCACTGGGGGTAATGGGGAAGATGGGTGACACCTGGAGGGGGGTGGAGAAAAGCACGAAGACAGGTGAAACAGATCAGGGTGTGACATCTACAAAATAGACTGGGACATTGAATCTCAACAGATGAACCCTTTTGAGGTGACAAAAAACATGTGTAATGTTTGTTCTATACCTTAACAGGTGACCTTGATTGTCCAGTTGATATTGGGTTGAAAGGTCACAGAAATGAACGCTGAGGCTAAGAAAGACACAGGCCCAGAAAAGCAGCAGAATTCCTTAACACATGACTACAAGTACAGTTGATTAATTTAATAATAATTGAACAACACTGAATCTCTTCACTCTTGGGATGGAAATGAAAGTGACTGTTTTAATCTCATTAAAGCAATGACTTTGGAGGATGAAGGGAGCTAGGGAGGGAGAGGGATGCTCTATTTGTTCAACAGCATGGAGTACACAGTTCATGTGTGATTTAGTTGGGGAGTTTAATTAGTCCTTTCTCTCTGGAGAGCCCTGGGTTGTGTTCAGTAGGGTACACTGTAGCAAAACATTTGAAAACATTTGAGTGTTTCTTCTTTCAGGTAAAACGTTTTCCCGTACTGAACCATAGTTCCTGGAACGCTATAAATGTAAATGTGAAGAGAAAATACCTTGGGTCAGGTTGGCACGATAGTGTGAACATTTGTAATGTGCCCCTGGTCCCTAGAAATCACCCCGACAGGAATAGGGACCAGTGACATGGAAAGGAGACTTGTGATCCCTGCTGGCTCAGTGCGACATTCATAACAAGTTAAGTTAAGAGGTGGTGGTGGGGCTTCCTTGATTTTGGTCATGTCAAGAGAGGCCAGTTCTTCTTAATACATCTTGATTCTTGCTGACACACACACACACACACACACACACACACACACACACACACACACACACACACACACACACGCATTGTAAACTATTAGATACATTCACGTCACTTACCCACACTAAAAATGATTAACGGGTTATATATACAGCTTTGGCCAAGAGTCAGGTGTCTAGAGACGGTTGGTTCGTGTTTCAGGTCTACATGCCAGGTCAGGAGGGTGGAGAACGGGGGTAGAGGTTAACACAGCGTAGACCCCACCACTAATCGTCTGGACCCCGTCCCACAGGAGCAGCCACTAGAGGCAGGGTGAGACATGAGTAACGGTGTGTGTGGCATTTATAGAGACACATGATAGGCCTACACGAGGACCAGCCCGGAATGACTTTTTTTTTTAAACTTGTGGGAAGGGCGGGTTGAGTTGGTGGTGGGGAGATTTGGGGGGTTTTGTGTTTCTTATCCACTTCAGCAGTAGTCGCCAAGCTCTACATTTTGTGGCGGAAGGTGATAACATGTGGCAGACAGTGGAGACAGAGCTGGAAAGAGGTCAAGATGGTGACTGAGATGTGTGTTTAAGATGACGGAGAGCTGAACGATGGGGACAGAAAAAAAGGCACAAGAGAGGGGGATATGTCTCGTCTTCACATTTAATAGTTACATCCAGTCTTACATGCGCAATTGTTTCTCATTAAAAACCACAGAAACAATTCACCTTCCAATACCCGTTGAACTCTCACTACAAAAAGATCAAATAGATAAAACGTCTTACGGTATTGATGAACGGTTACACAGAACACATGAAATGTCCTTTGGGTTAATGATTTACAACACTGAAGGCTCGTATGATTCTGAATAGTTCATTTTTTCTCACAATGCAACCTTACATATGTTGACCTCAGAACGTTTTCATATCTCTTGACATAATCCACATGTAGTTGTGTTACAGCCTGAATTCAAAATGGATGAAATAGATATTTTTCTCTCTCACCCATAGACACATAATAAGAGATGACAAATGACAAAGTGAAAACACGTCTTTAGAAACGTTTTTTCAAATGTATTGAAAATGAAAAACAGAAATATCTCATTTCCATAAGTATTCACACCCCCGAGTCAGTACTGTATTCATATCCCAGTGTCTGGTGGAAAGCAGACTGAACCAGGCTTTCCTCTTGGATTTTGCCTGTGCTTAGCTCCATTCAGGTTTGCTTTATCCTGAAAAACGACTCAGCCCTTAACGATGACAAGCATACCCATAAGATGTTGCAGCCACCACTATGCTTGAAAACATGGAGAGTGGTACTCAATAACAGGTTGTATTTGATTTGCCCCAAACATGATAGTTTGTATTCAGGACAAAAATTAAAATGTTGCCACATTTCTTGAAGTTTTACTTTAGTGCCTTGTTGCAAACAGGAAGCATGTTTCGGAATGTTGTTTTTTTCTGTATAGGCTTCCTTCTTTTCACTCCGATAATTAGGTTCGTATTGTGAATTAACTGCAATGTTGTTGATCCATCCTCAGTTTTCTTCTATCACAGACATTAAACTCCGTAACTGATTTTAAGTCACCATTGGCCTCATGGTGAAATCCCTGAATGGTTTCCTTTCTCTCCGGCAACTGAGTAGGGAAGGACGCCTGTATCTTTATGGTGCATTGATACGCCATCCAAAGTGTAATTAATAACGTCACGATGCTCAAAGGGATATTCAATGTCTGCTTTTTTATAACATTTTTTATCCATCTACCAATAGGTGGCCTACTTTGCGAGACATCGCTGGTCTTTGTGATTGAATCTGTGTTTGATATTCACTGCTTAACTGAGGGACCTTACATATAACTGTATGTGTGGGGTACAGAGATGAGGCAGTCTTTCCAAAATCATGTTCAACACTATTATTGCAAACAGAGTGAATCCATGCAACTTATTATGTGACTTGTTAAAGGCCATTTTTACTCCTGAACTCATTTAGGCTTGCCATAACAAAGAGTTCATTGACTGAAGACATTTCAGCTTTTCGTTTTTTAAATTCATCTGTAAACATTTCGAAAAACATAATTCCACTTTGACATTATGGGGTGTTCTGCTTAGGCCAGTGACAAAAAAAAAAGTGCAATCTAATTCATTGTTAAACTCAGACTGTAACACAACAAGATCTGGAAAAGTAAAGGGGTGTGAATACTTCCAGAAGGCCCTGTACCTGGTTAGTAGCCCAAATGCTGCAGTAAATTGTGCCCCTTTTACCTCTTCAATATGGTTGACGATGAAATTGCCTGTTCTTTCAGCCAGAGATGTTTTAAGACAGTGCTGCTTTAGTCATTTATGGCCATTTCTATAATATGGTCACCCACGTACCTGGAGCAGATGGCGCGTCTCACATTTAAAGGGACATTGGACTCCAAAATCAACATTTGTCAGATGTTTTTAAGACCTCAAAAGTAGTCTGATGTCAGTGTGAGTCGACACATCCCACGCCATTGGTTATGTAGATCAAGCTACACAAATGAATGAAAAAGTTAAGCACCGCAGCTCTGGAATTTACATGGTCTTTTACATTACTTTTAAATTGCGGAATATAACTGAATCTACAAGACATGATGGCCTGGGACGTAGACTAATCGTGACATTACCTTTGAGGTCTGAAAATGTTTCGATTTTAGAGGGTAATGTCTCTTTGATATATTTATATATACGGTGCATTCGGAAAGTATTCAGACCCCTTGTCTTTTTCCACATTTTGTTACGTTACATCCTTATTCTAAAATGTATTAAATAAAAAAATGTACTCATCAATCTACACACAATACCTCATAACGACAAGGCGGAAACAGGTTTTTATACATTTTAGGAAATGTATTAAAATAAAAAATATCTTATTTACATAAGTATTCAGACCCTTTACTATGATACACGAAATTGAACTAAGGAGCATCTTGTTTCCATTGATCATCTTTGAGATGTTTCTACAACTTGATTGGAGTCCACCTGTCTTAAATTCATTTGATTAGACATGATTTGGAAAGGCAGAGACCTGTCTATATAAGGTCCCAGAGTTGACAGTACATGTCAGAGCAAAAACCAAGCCATGAGGTCAAAGGAATTGTCCGTAGAGCTCCGAGACAGCATTGTGTTGAGGCACCATGAGCAACAAGATTCTCTGGTATGATGAAACCAGGTTTGAACTCTTTGGCTTCAATGCCAAGCTTCACGTCTGGAGGAAACCTGGCACCATCCCTACGGTGAAGCATGGTGGTGGCAGCATCATGCTGTGGGAATGTTTTTCAGTTGCAGGGACTGGGAGACGAACGGAGCAAAGTACAGAGAGATCCTTGATGAAAACCTGCTCCAGTGCGCTCCGAATCTCTGACTGGGGTGAAGGTTCACCTTCCAACAGGACAATGACCCTAAGCACACAGGCAAGACAACGCAGGAGTGGCTTCGGGACAAGTCTCTGAATGTCCTTGAGTGGCCCAGCCAGAGCCCAGACTTGAACCTGATCGAACATCTCTTGAGAAAATAGCTGTGCAGTGACGCTCCCCATCCTACCTGACAGAGCTTGAGAGGATCTGCAGAGAAGAATGGGAGAAACACCCTAAATACAGGTGTGCCAAGCTTGTAGCGTCATACACAAAAAGATTCAAGGCTGTAATCGCTGCAAAGGTGCTTCAACAAAATACTGAATAAAGAGTCTGGATACTTAGTAAATGTGATATTTCAGGTTTTTTTGTTTTAATAAATGTAGAAAAAAAATCAAAAAACTGTCGTTGCTTTGTCATTATGGGGTATTGTTTCTAGATTGATGAGGGGGGAAAAAACAATGTGATACATTTTAGAATAAGGCTTTAATGTAACAAAATGTGTAAAAAGTCATGGGGTCTGAATACTTCCTGAATGCACTGTATCTGTATATTAAAGGCAGTTGTAAAAACGTTACAATATCATGGGATTGTGTATGTATTTACTTAATAGAAACTCTAGAATCTTTGTACTGTACTTTCTGTGTAATACATCTGAATTCCAATTACTATCTTTAAAAGTATACTCTCTGATAAGACTGTCGATCACAATATCATCAAAGTTTTAAAAAACAACTGTAAACAGTTGTTCTTGTTACATTAATTTAATATTATTTTGAGTAACTTGAATTTCACACTTGGGGAGATGTTTGAACATACCAGCACATTACATTTTTGCACACGCAATGTGCTATTTTTGCTGTCAACTAACACCTTCGATTCTCCCAAGATATGTGTCAGTAGCTAGGCTTCCATCCAATTGGTGACAGATGTTCAGGTGAGTATTCTAAAATGTTCATAAAAACAAATATGTGCATTTTCCCACCAGACATGTTTCCATCAAATGTACTTATTGAAGATAAAAGGCTGTGCGTGATGAAGTAGTGCACATAAAATACCTTTTGCTGTTACATTCCCATGTACCGAATAAAAAATACAAATGAAATGGGTTTCCATCGCATTTTAGACTCTACTGATGGTTTTCTCACAACAACAAAAAGGTTGCGTATATAGCGTGTTCGCCTACACTGGTATTGTCACTTGAGCTTGAAGCCACGCACGCGCATTTCGCTGTTGACTAGAGCGCACCTATAGCCTATCATTATTATGGACAAAAGAGCAACATTATTTTTTATTTGTCAAACGTCAGCCAAGCATCGATTATCAGTTCACCAGAATAAGACCCTCAATATTTATTGGAAAGGAGCATCAAGCTCATCACCTTGCACTTTCACCAGCCTGTGAAGTTTGTCATAAATGATTTCATCTGTAGCCTAATAGACTGCATGTTTTCCGACGAGTCGTAGTGGGAGGACCACACTACATGTTATTGCGTGTTTACTCGATATGATTGTTAAAATCGTTTCCACCGACATTTCTCGCATAATTCATTTATCCGACAAAAGAAAGATCCCACCATATTTTGTTTAGTTGACATTTGGAAAGTTTACCCCCCCAAAAAACATGTTTCCAAAAAATATGTTTCACGCCTGCCATGACATTTTGTTATTCAACATGCATTTTACTCACATAAAAATGTTGAATGGAAACCTGGTTATCGTAAGTGTTAATTATTCAGCTTTCATAGGTCAAGAGCAGTATAATGTCCCGTTAATGAGCTCTACTGATTTATGCAAAATAAGGAGAGAGAGAAAAACATTTATGACGAGGAACATCTTCGTAAAATGTAAAACTGCAAGAGACACCATTTCTCAACAACAGTTATAAGACATACAGATAAAGTGCAATACTTCCTTCTCTTCACTAGCTGTCACTTTCGTTTTTGGGGGGAAAACACCTTCGCCAGGGGCTGAATGGCAGTGCAAGCAAGAGAAAGAGGATTCCGCCCAAAATAAGCATGACCCCTGCACACCCAATACAGGACACTGACCAAGACAGCTCGTGATGCAAAGGCACCGAGTGGTCACTGGCTAGGAAGGAGAGGACCGATTGGTTGAAAACAGTAAGAGACAGGAGCATCAGGAGGCCTAAGAGAGAGAAAGAGAGGGATGAAGAACAAAAGAGAGAGAGATATTAGGGGCTTGGTGTGTGTGGAGATGGTAAATACACCTTACTGATGGGATGGTGGAGGTGGTATTGATATACAGTATATGACCTTTTCATCATCCACTTCTCAGAGCCTCAGAGTATATCAGGACTGTACAGGTGCCATGACTAATGCCCTTTGTATCTAATTAGTTAGCTCCCTTGATACTCTTGATCAATGGCTCTATGTTTTTCATTTAAAAAATAATAATAGTGTTGAGTACCAGTAGCTTTGTTTAGTTTCTGCTGCCTGCACAGGTTAAGTCCTAACTCTCTGCAACATGGGTAAGGTCTGAATGGTGTTCTCCTCGCATCCTATCTCCTATCTCCTATCTCCTATGCTTCCCACAAGGGATCAATAAGGGATCATCGCTTTTCACCTGGATTCGCCTGGTCAGTCTATGACATGGAAAGAGCAGGTATTCTTAATGTTATGTCAACACAGTGTATAATACCTTGGCTGTCACATGTCTACTCGCTCACCTGACAGAACGAAGCAAACCGAAGCAGGCTTGAGGAAGAACGATTCTCCTTTGCTGAGGGCTGTGGTGATGCATATGGCCCCCATGACCATCAGGAAGAGACCGAAGAGGGCCATCATAGCTGCCGCCACATTCAGACCTGAGAAGAGAGAAAACAGTTATTGTCTTGATACAGGTACATTCCATTATTCATAGTACATTGGCACCAGGTACAATGACATTTTAGTCATTTAGCAGACAACCACATGCGTGAAACAGTGTTCAAAAATGGCAATCGACAAAAAGGTCAAGGTCATGGCATCCACTTCTAATTCTAACAGATATTGGTACATCACCTCTGACTAGCCTAGAGGACAATGGGAAGCGTAAAATGTCACACTCCTGACATATGGGGGCGGCAGGGTAGCCTAGTGGTTAGAGCGTTGGACTAGTAACCGGAAGGTTGCTGACAAGGTACAAATCTGTCATTCTACCCCTGAACAGGCAGCTAACCCACTGTTCCTAGGCCATCATTGAAAATAAGAATTTGTTCTTAACTGACTTGCCTAGTTAAATAAAGAAAAAATAAATATAGGGCATCATTCCCATTGAAACTAATACAAAACACAGAAGATATTGCTCTTTTGCGCATAATAAATCCAAAGATATTGAATTTGGCCATCAGTGGCCCTCTTAAAACAATATGGTGCACGACACTTCTGGTTTAGACCTCTCGAAAAAAAAAAAAGGATTTCACAATTGGTCCCCATAGACTCACGAAGAAACGCTGTCTTGCTGGCTTCAGTGCTGTAACGGAAGAGGAGTGGGTGGAATGCATTACAGACACTCACTGCAGTCAATGGCTGACCCAGTGAAACATAGACGACAGACTCGAGGAAGAAAGAGAGAGAGAGTGGGCGGGCGGGCAAAGGTGGGTCATAGGTTGAAAGAGGGCAGGGGGACAAGCTGACTCACTCTTTTCTGTTGTCTTCTGGAAGATGACGGCATTCTCTCCAGTGGTGTAGAACTTGAAGTAGTTGCAGTGAGATTCTGAAGGAGATGAGGAGAGACGAGGAACTTATTTGAAACGGATGGAGACCTTATCCACTTGCCCGTCACCATAATCTTATTGCGATTCGTACGGCTTGCTGCACACTAGTTGTCGTACATTCGCGCACATTGATGACAATACCAAGGCTGTTATCTCTTCTATACAATTAGCGTCATGACATCTCGTAATCCAATACATGCAGTTGATCCTACATATAGACGACCGTACAAATATACTACAGCTCTGCCTTCACTATTATTCTATTTTAGTACAGTATTTGAGAGTAATATGTGTGTTTGTTCAAGGTAAGCATCTATCCCTACAGAATGTAAATGTATATTGCAGTCCATCTGTGACCCAGTCTACACCTGCATCCAGTGATTGGATTGTGGACACAATGCTAATACCTGATATCTAGCCGTATCTAACGGTGGGGGCTATAGCTATGTAATGAAATCATAATTGTCACTTCTGGCCTTGAAATCGTGAGATTTGGCTGAACTTCCCCTTTCAAATCTGTCATAGAAGGGTTCATAGGATTTCTCAAGAGAGCGTTTTGTATAGTTTTGAATGTACGAGTTTGAGTGAACTCTGTCTGGTTTACACAATTTGCCGGTATTCAAAATTTGCCGGTCTGTGATTTATGAGAGGTGGATTTGTATAGTTTGGAATGAATGAGTTTGAGTTAATGTTTGGTTTACACAAAATCATGTAGGCCTATTCATGCAGCCCCAGAGCAGTCACCTCCTGGCAGTTCAGCCGGCCCACAGCTCTCTCGCTCAGGGTCTATGTCCGCCACCCACAGAGTCCGGGAGCATCCTTTCCACAGCCCGTAGTGAGCCGCCAGACACGTCTGGTTGTTGTAGAAGTTCTTGGGCGGGGACAGCTCCACCCAATACTCTGTGCCCAAGCCCAAGACTGTCAGTACCACGCCCACGATGGCCACGAAGAACGCCAGCTTGATCTTGCCCTTCTGGACCTCGCTCATGTCCCCTGGGTGTCTCGATGTCAACGCGTTTGCCCGGCGCTTAACTCCCATAGCACCAGCCCCAGCCCCTCTGCCACCCATGACACCGGTCAGTCCCAGTAGACCTGCTCCTGGTCCTACGCCCACCCCCGGTGGAACCGGCCTGCCATCCTCTTCGTGCAGAAAGAAGGTGGACCACATAACAGCTTTGCAGATGTTCACGATTGGAGAGAAAAAATGAATATGAATAATGGCTAAAGACAAGTAGAGAGTGCAGGAGACAGGAAATGGGTTTCTATGGTGAAGTGGCAGTGGAGCAATAGAAATGATGATAGACAGGGGTTGTTTTGGCAAGCGGGATGGAGGGAGGGCAACAGGAAGATGTGGGAGGACAGGAGGGAAACAGGAAGATGTGGGAGGACAGGAGGGAAACCAGAAGATGTGGGAGGACAGGAGGGAAACAGGAAGATGTGGGAGGACAGGAGGGAAACAGGAAGATGTGGGAGGACAGGAGGGAAACAGGAAGATGTGGGAGGACAGGAGGGAAACAGGAAGATGTGGGAGGACAGGAAAAGAAGTCAAATGGGAATTAGCAGCACTGCTGACTCAGTATATGAAGCAAACATGCTAAAACCCGTGATAAAAAAGGATAAATCATGTTTAGGATTATCAGTGCAGAAAATATATTTTGTTTCGTTTTTTTGGGGTGTCGGCACAAATCATTAATTGTAAGTTAGTAACACCAGACATCGAAAGCTTGAGGTAAAAGGTGGTTTGGAAGAAGGATGCAATGATGAGCGGGTCATAATGAAGAAAATGGGTCATAAATTAGAATAGATTTGAAAAAAAGATCAAAAACAGAGGTAGCTTCTGGGTAGAAGGTGGGAAACAGAGTTATGGAGGAGAAGGCGAAAGCAGAGAGTTTTAACATCAGTAGAAGACAATCTACTGCCTTTTTAAACAATCACAAAGTTAATATAAACTAAATGTTAAAACTGCCGTATGCCCCTTATAGTGGCTAATAAAATCCAACATGGCAAATATCATTTTCATCTTGACGGCTACATGATGGACAATTTAATGCTGCACATACTATTTTCCAACTGCATGGTTGCTACATTGACCCTTTCTCACCTTTCGAAGCAAATATTGTGTGCACATATTACTTCAATTACTATCATCAGGTCGGAGTTGTGTTAAAGTCACTTTTTTTTACATGGTTTTATACATATTAAATAACTATATCTATATTTAGATGTCGACTGAAAGATGGACAACACATTGCTACTGTATCTTACAAAGAAGTCTAAGCAACTAGTACGCTAACTCAAAATAGGGCAATGTTTGCACCTCATTACCGTTACCCTCACAGGATATAAAAATTGATTTGAAGAGGAAGTTCTGAACAATAAAGATTAAAATTACAGATGCAAAACAGTCCTGTATGATTCAGTCTTGAATACCTCTTTTTGATTGGCCCCTTTTTTTAAATTTTCGCCTAAAATGACATACCCAAATCAAACTGCCTGTAGCTCAGGCCTTGAAGCCAGGATATGCATATTCCTGATACCATTTGAAAGGAAACACTTTGAAGTTTGTGGAAATGTGAATGGAATGTAGGAGAATAAAACACATTAGATCTGGTAAAAGATAATACAAGAAAAATACAAGAAGAAAGTTGTACCATCATCTTTGAAAAGCAAGAGAGAGGCCATAATGTATTATTCCAGCCAAGGTGCAATTTAGATGTTGGCCACTAGATGGCAGCAGTGTACATGAAAAGTTTCAGACGGATCCAATTGCATATCTGTTAAAACTTTTGTATCAAGACTGCCCAAATGTGCCTCATTTGTTTATTAATAACTTTTCATGTTCAGTACTGTGCACTCTTCTCAAACAATAGCATGATATTCTCTCACTGTAATAGCTACTGCAGTTAGATTAGCAATAATTTAAGCTTTCTGCCAATATCAGATATGTCTATGTCCTAGGAAATGTTCTCGTTACTTACAACCTCATGCTAATTGCATTAGCCTACGTTAGCTCAACCGGGACCCACCAATCTTGAAGTGGTTTTAAAGTGCCTCGCAATATTCCATTCAAATCAACTTATTCCATTTCAATACCTATTGAAATATACAACATTGTGATCAATAACTCCATTAAATACGAAAAAAAACGCTAACTCGACCAGCAACAAATGCCGACACCCCAGAGCAACTTTAAAGGCCATCATAAGCATAAGCATAAGCAATTCCATTTATTTTTCAATTATGTAATTCAATATCTCTCTACGACGGACCCAAATGAATTTATTTCTACTAATTTAGCTTTACTATACACTCAGTCATGGCCACATTACGAATCATAACAATGATATGAAGAAATTGCTGACCTGTTCGGTGTGCGTGTGGTTCAGTTCGGGAATGAAACAGGGCGAGGCGAAGAGAGGGAGTGCGCGAGAGAGGGGTCGCAGAGGAAGAGAGGAAAGGAGGTATGGGGAGTGGAAAGAGGGTGGAGGCCAAAGTAGTCTTGTGTGAGTGGGTGTGTTTAGTAGCTATGTGGCCACACGCCTATGCCTGTGTATATGTTTGTTTAGACATGCACGTACGGTTGTGCTGGATCTATCTGTCTTTGCTGGCCCCTGTAATATGTATGTGCGAGAATATGGGTCAAGAGTGTGTGGTCTCTATATCTCTGTGTGTATCACTCTATATCACTCTATATCACTATATCAGTGTCTGTGTGTGCGTGCGTATGTGTGTGTGTATGTGTGTGTGTGTGAGTGTGCACCTGATAGTGTGTGTGTGTGTGTGTGTGTGCATGTGTGTGTGCGTGTGTGTGTGTGTGTGTGTGTGTGTGTGTGTGTGTGTGTGTGTGTGTGTGTGTGTGTGTGTGTGTGTGTGTGTGTGTGTGTGTGTGTGTGTGTTTGGGTGTGTTTTGTGGTGTGTGTGAGAGAGAGACAGAGCGCGCACACGAAATAATTTAGTGTGTGTGTCTCTTCATTCTATTTTTGACAACCACCTGTTAATGACATACATTTTCTTTTACTAGAGACACAGGCCTGCTGACGAGTTTATGTCAGGAAAGGGGGTGAAGGTAGATTCCTTGGACTTCTGCTAGTACTTTGTAGATGAAAGAATTGTGGCTGCAACACTTCAAATCAGAAACGTTGCATATAGCCTTGGTGTGACGTAGGCTGAGCGAGATCGAGTAATGGCTAGGGGCAAACCCTATACTCTGCCTTTTGCTGACACCTTTCAAACCCAGAGTTCATCCATGGTCAATCTGGGTTCGTGTAGGAGACAGTATTGTCTGATTCCAGCTAATCAGCTGGATTTTCAGGATCTGTTCACAGGATCTATAACAGTTAGTAGTAAGATCCAAAGACTTTAAACCTGTATTGCTTGAGTCAACTGGAAGCCTATTTTAAAGCTGCTACATGAAGACGCTATGCAAAGTGAGTGTGAGTTATGTACATTGCCCCAGATAAAGGCGTCCTCTTGATAGGAAAAAAATATGAAATGGAGACATTTTAGAAATGTACTTGATGTCTTCCATTCGAAAGGCAACATTATTGCAATAGTTTCCTGGGGAGACTTAATAAATGATTGATAAAAACTCCAATTCAAGCTGAGTCAAACGTAAACGTCCCTTTCTCCTGTATCGGAAAGTTCCATAAAAGATTTGAGCATACCTGTAATTGTTTTACACCTCTGCCACCCAATGCACAACCTTACACAGTGAGTGCATGGGGATGGGATTTACACCTCTGCCGCCCAATGCACAACCTTACACAGTGAGTGCATGGGGATGGGATTTACACCTCTGCCGCCCAATGCACAACCTTACACAGTGAGTGCATGGGGATGGCTGTTCGTGCCACTACTGTATGCCGAGCACATGCCATTCAGATCCCATGTCCAGAAGCACATACAGTACACGACATGGGCATAAGGATCGCAACACCACACCACAACTCCCTATCAGGGGGAAAGATTTATGTAGTGAGGTCATACAGGGACTCCAGGGATGACTGTCTCCAAACCTTGCTACACTAACAGACAGGAGGATTGTAGTCAGTTCTAGACCATGTAAACAGGGATCCGTGCATTTCAAAAACAATTTACATACTGTATGCACAAATCATTTTTTGTAACAAAAATACATGTCTATAGTGCACTGCTGGTATGTACTTTTGGGCCAACATAATAACAACTTAGACTATGAGAATGCAACGCAGGGGTAGGTGTGACCTCTCTGGTCCAAACAGTGCTTCAACAGGGTTGGTAATTATGCGACTGGAAACAGTCATTCGCACAGGGAATTATTCTGCTGGCAGGATGCTGCAGTCAGATGTGCTCAGCATTGTGATAAGTAACGAGAGACACTGAGGGCCCTGTTTGAATACTTCAGAAATACATCCTTCCTTCCTTGTTTCCTCAAATGTTTTTGAAATGTCTCCTTCCTTCCTTGCGTCCTTGAGGTAAGCACAGATTTAGAAGGGATCGGATAGGTGTAAGCAATGTTATCACCAATCCAACTGATTCAGAGCTCTGATTACTTCAAGACAGGTAGGAAGGAAGGATGCATTTCTGAAGTACTACAAAAGGGCCCTGGACTGCGAGTTACTAAGATAATGTAGTAGTGAATGATCTCCATAAGATGGCACTACCAGTCAGAGCTTTGTGGGGTGGCGGTGCTGACAAAATAAGCCACCCTGATTTAAAAGGCATGCATGGCGAAGTTTGACTGTGTGATCAGATTAGACCAGTGCGAGATGATTCGTTAGGGACAAAGTTGGGGTTGTGTTGCATTGGAGTGGTACTGAAATCCACCCAAAACCACTCATTCCTTTAATTTAGTGTTATTTAACATTAATACGTGAGGACAATATTTTTGCGTTATAATAAGGTTGGTAGCAACATGGAAAATCCCTGTGGAAATCTGTTGCAGGTCATGTCGACTACAAAATCCACAATGCAATGCTGTCTCTATGGGCCGACTGGCTAGCTAGCTAGCAAAGCTAGCGAAACACAATAATACCAAAGACAATATCAGCATGTAACGCAGCTAGTTAGCTGTAAAATCTTCTAAACAAACTGCACTATCAATTTAGGAGTCTATCTCACCATGTTCAACCTGCAGATTTATGTGCCTCACAGAGTGGTGTCTAACATTCGCAACAGCAGATATACTTTTGAGGAGATGGGAAACGTTGCCCATGCTACGTCAATGGGCCGCACAGTCCATTCTAGACGATTCTGGGACAAGGAGCCTTCAAGGAGTGAATGGGAGTCTATTGGGTCCTAGCTCAAAAACCGAACATTAGCATCAACAAGAAGTACAACATTACAAATCTTTTTTGAGATGTGGGATAATTAACTTGCTGTCTGTAGTATCGTATAGCTTTGGAATCCTGACATTCCTTCCTTTCAGGAAAATAGGCACATTTCTCGACATATACCCTGACTTTGAGAAGGGATTGCGTAACGATTAGCTTAGCGACCGCGTGACGCAGCATGTGAACGTGATTGGTGGACAGTCTGCACGGGTAGGGCGTTATATGTGCCCTCATTCTTTGGTTTTATACCTCCTTTCTATATTATCTCTGGCAACGGCACCATGCAATGCACCCTGGACCATAGAGGCAGACAAATAGGTAGGAATATCGCAAAAATATTCTAGAGTAGGCAACGACCAGTATGGAAATATGACACCTGGATCGCCGTTTTTGCGATCTAGAAGTCATATTCAAATGAACATACAGTGTAGTGAGAGCGACTTTATCACAGTGCTACGTCATACCGGACGGATTTCTGCCTGCTTGAATGCCAATAACTCAGATGCACCTGAAAACATGAAGTGACCCAGGGAATCGATAGAACATCCCTCGGAGACACACAAAAACAATATAACATTCAAAATGGGTGAACCTTTCCTTTAATGCCTTATTTGGGATGTAGGCATGGCATAGTGTTGTGGCAGGAGTTCTTCCTGACATGGGGACCTAACCAAAGAGTTAGTTACACTGAGTGTACAAAACCTTTTGCCCTCAGAACAGTCTCAATTTGTCAGGGGAATGGATTCTACAAGGTGTCGAAAGCGTTCCACAGGGATGCTGGACCTTGTTGATTCCAATGCTTCCCATAGTTGTGTCAAGTTGGCCGGATGTTCTATGGGTGGTGCACCATTCCTGATACACACGCTAAACTGTTGAGCGTGAAAAACCCAGCAGCGTTGCAGTTCTTGACACAAATCGGTGTCGTCTGGCACCTACTACGACGCCCATTCAAAGGCACTTAAATCTTTTGTCTTGCTCACTCACCCTCTGAATGGCACTCATACACAATCCATGTCTCAATTGTCTCAAGGCCTAAAAATCCTTCATTAACCTGTCTCCTCCCCTTCATCTTAACTGATTGAAGTGGATTTAACAAGTGAAATCAATAAAGGATCATCGTTTTCACCTGGATTCACCTGGTCAGTCTATGTCATGGAAAGAGCAGGTGTTCCTACTGTTGTGTATGCTCAGCGTATATCTATAGTTATAGCTCGAATGATTGTCTATGGTGTGGTATAAGGGTTTAGCAGTGTATATTCCATTGTGGCGCTCTATGTGTTGTCTGTATGGCAGTGCATCTCCACTCCTCCCTGACTGTGAGGTGCATTATAGCCAGTGTTAATGCTGTGCCTCCTTCTCTCTCTGATTATATTATAGGTCCAGGCTGATGCAGAGAGAGATAAGGGGATTGACACAGGAGGAGCACCTGCCAGTTATGTGCACTGCAAAGAAAAACGATTACTCATCAACCTCCTTGTCTCTCTCTCAATCCTTCTGTCACCCGCTTGGTGACATACAAATGAAATTGAAGGTACGCCTACACGTACACGTACACGCACACGCACACGCACACACACACACACACACACCACACACACACACCCTAAAGTCTCAGACCATTTCTCTATCAACAATTACATTTAACACACTCTGTCCTTTCTCACTCATAATATTTCCCCTTCTCAATTTTCTATAAACAAATTTCCACTCTCATATCTCCTGACAAAATTATCATTATGAAGAGACTGACTGTGTGAAAGAGAAATTACCGTTACTGGAGTTACACCTAGTACTGAGGTGCACTCAGTATAACGTTTAACAGCAGCATTTCAATGAGTAACCAACCATTGCAAGAGACACAAAATGGCCGCCCAGCTACCCAATAAAGCATTTTATTTTAGGTGTTGGACTGACCAGTTCAAGAACACCTCCATACTGGGATTGTGCAACAGGAATGGACACCAGTTGAATGCCTGACAGCCTCAAGACACGACAGGACACCTTGCCGGATTGAATGGCTCCAGCCGTTGTACACTGAGGCTAAATTAGGATGACCCTGGATTGCCCCATCACAGGTGGGAACCTGTCACTCAACAGATTGATGAAAGAGGATATGATGCAACCGGCTGAGACCCAGGTCCCTAATTCGCCCTGTGGCCAAATGAATGCAAATGTATTCATAGTGCCGCTGCTTGACCCTGCTGGTAGGCTCTGCTACTTGTTTTCAGTGACAACTTTAAATACAGAAAAATGCAAACTGAGCCACAGTATAGTGCAAATCCAAATCATTAAAAAATAGTATGTAAAATGATGTGTTATACAGTTCACAAACAATTTAATCTAATCTTTGGGTGTAACATGAAAACAACTGAAATGAAACCATAAGAAAGTGTGGCAAAGGGAAACGACCTAGATCAGAACGGGGGCAGGCAGAACATTCACAGCCCTTCTCCTTAATCCTTAGATCATGTTCCTGTTTCTCACAACTGCTCTTCACTCAACTCCTGGTTATAAGAGACAGATTAGCTGGCGACCGTAGCTGGCGACGGTAGATAGAGGATGAGTCATACAGGCAGACAGAGGTAGAACCTAGCTCCCTCTTAACCCCAGAGAAATGATCAGTTGGCAGCATAACACTTACAGTACATGATCAGAGGTTGCCACTCATGTTTAGACAAAGTGATGTTCATGCTCCCCACAATCTTAAAGCCGCAGCATTACTTAACAGCAATCTGGCAACAGAACATCCTTTTTTTTTTGTTACCAGCATGCATTGCAGGCAATTCCATTTGAAACTTAAAATGACCTAAAAAAAAACCTATCTATATGGTATAAATGCCCATGTTAAATAAACTAACGTGTTTGGGGGGGGAAGTTGAGACGTCAGTCGTCATTAGGGTCCCTTGGACCCACGGTCATTTTATAATTCCAGTCAGAACATAGAAGACATAGGGGCGTTGTCCCCAAAAACACCCCAAAGCTGGTAGGTCTATTATTGGTGTGCCATAACAAGGATGATTAGGGTCAGGCTAGAAGGAAAGGCCTATGTCTAGCACCATTGAGCTACGAAATGTGGAGAGCCCAGATCAGGGTTATGAAATGTGATTACAGTAGTTGTGGAAAAGCCAGGCCTTGATCGTATAGGTTGGATGGGACTGCGTGACTGTTGCCAATGCCAATAATTTTACCCTCCTCAATCAATGGGGCTTTTGTCCTTCCTGTGTTTGTTTACGAGCTGTTGCAAGCACGCACTGTGCAAAATGTGTACTTGACAAAAGAAAAATAGGATTTCACGATTTCTGGGGACTGGCACCATTATAAAGTTAATGGAACAATAACCAGTGTTGGCCAATTGCAATTATTTGCAGAGTTACAGAAACTCTTTTGAGTGTTAAATGTAACACTATTAGAGTTGATGCAACACTTGAAATTTTGCTCACTCTCGACTCCAAATGTACAGTAGACGCCCTGAGAGTGACCCTGGCTCTCAAATTCAGCAATATACCGTAGAACATCAATAGCCGTGTGCTACTAACATGCTGATAGGTGTTGTGCACTGACCATGCCACTCTTGTTCATCCCAGCAGATAAGAGGCCACACTGGTTGGACTGAAGAATCACTGGCCAGGACTTCTCGCTGGGTAGGACTACTTGGCGTTCACATGGCAATTAGTGTCTAATGTCCATCTCACCTCTCACCTCTCTCTCACACTCCCTCCTCGCTATCATTGCCCTTCCCCCGGTCCGCCCTCCTCCTGTCCATACCTCTCTTGTCCATCCTCCGCTCTACCTTTAGGAATCTGTCTCTCTCTTCATCCACCATTTTCTCTCCAAACTGTCTGAACTCTCCGACAATTAGCATTAGAAAACATATTTCTGATTTGGTCATTATTATGGGTATGTGAAAAGTGAAAAGGCAGTTTCATCTTCTTTATGAAGGTATTTACGAACTATTCTACATCTTTAACAATATTATATAATACATTTTTTCTAAAGAGTTGACCTTTTCCTTTAATGAATGTGATAACTTATGCTTCTGCCATGTATTTGTCATATCAATATAATGTGAGGTGTATGTTCAGTATCATTTAACCACCTAGCCTTTTGTTTGTTTCATTTCCCCAATAGTCTTCACGGTATATATATGGTTCCCTAGTTTGTTCTGGTACATGGAAGTAGAATATAGTGTAGTCAAAGTGTATCAGTTGCTTGGACTTAATTAATCAACTTATATGTATTATATATTGCCAATATAGGCTCATAAACACCGTTATTATACTCAGATTTTTTTTAACCAGTTTAGTTTTAATGCTTGGGTGTTTATGGGCAAAAGAGTGTCCAAAACTCTGTAGGGAAATAATCTGAACCTGAGAAAGGGTACTTGTTGATGCCTTGAAAGTCAAGAAGAATCAATACAATTGTTGACCGTGAGAACCAGGAGGAGTGGAGGGATATGCAAACAAAGACAAAGGAATGAGAGAGGGAGGGAGAGGAAGAGAGAGTTAAAATGATCCTCCTCGAACAAATCCTTTTCAATCTGATCAGTGTTTGGGATGGACTAACCAGCTTGGGACTCTGTAGCTTGTGACCAGGTAAGGAAACCTATTCTCCCCCAAAACATTTATTACTCCTTGGGATGGTTGCATGTGTTTTAAAATGTACAAATCTAACCTTCAAGATAATCTGCTTTGCTCTGTCCAAATGGTTGATCGAGCCTGGCTAGAACTCTATTTTAGAAACCTTTCAGATTGAAAGTAAATGTCTTCAAAATTGTAGGGTGCTGTTCTTATTTTCTAGTGAAGTCAGAAAAAGCTAGTATAAAACAATATGTTCAAATTTGTAGGCATAGTTTTTATTGATCTCCCTCAATGTAGTATTAGTGTGTTAGAGTGTTAGTACTTTTTTACGTAATTGTCAAGACACCTTACTTGGGATTCTACAAATGTCTATAATATGTAACTTATGAAAAGTATAGGATAAAGGTTTTTCCATGTAAATGAATTATACAATAGTCATATTTTCCATAGGATCATACGTGATATTTCAACTACAGTATAATAGAAGCATGATCTGAAACAGTTTGACTTGACAAAGTATTACACATAGATCAATTGTGACTGCTTATTTAGGAATGATTTAATTATTTTGGAGTAGCCAGTTGTATTGCTGCAAATGTGCATGTTTGATTTCAATCTGCATTGGGATTTACATTTTGTATTATGTCTTTACTATTGGTCATTTGTATGGTTATTTCTGGAATCTTGTTTGCATTTTTCTCAAGTTTGTACTTTGGTATTGTGATTATGCTTCACTATCTATAGAATAAAGAAGTCGATTGAAATGTCATTCATCTGTACATTCGTAGAAAAAAAGGTACTATCTAGAACCTAAAAGGGTTATTCGGCTGTCCCCATAGGATAACCCATTGAGAGAACCATTGTTGGTTCCAGGTAGAACTCTTTTGGTTACAGGTAGAACCCTCGTTTAAAAAACTTTTTTTTTTACCAGACTAAACAGACACAACATCAACAGCAAACAGACGCACACCAACATCCATAACATCACCCCTGACCAGACCCACCGGCTCACACCCCTATCTCCAACTGCTGGATCACTCTCCCCCCACGTGGCCTAAACTGCACCATTTTGTTTCTCTCCATCGCCCATGCACTTTCAACATTTAAATAATAAATAATCCATTGTATCAACGATGGAGGATTGATTGATTTTCACTTTTTAAGTATACTTAAAAAAAAAATATTGACAAGAAAAGTATCGTCCAACCCATTTGGTATCTCACTGCACACTCATATGCCATGTCTTGAAATATGCAAACACAAATTAAAAGTACATTTACATTGTAATTCTGACAGCCAACTTTCCAGCTCCGCCCACAACTCCTGGACTTTATAACATTCCCAGAAGGCATGGATTATTGAGTCATTGTTAGTTTTACACTTAAGATATGACTTTGCTGTTGTGCTATAGAATTTGTGAATTTTGTCTCGTGCAATAAATTCTATACATTAGTTTATTTAAGTGATAATGCCCGAGAAGCCAGTGTTTGGAGGATGTTATTGGCACGGGTTTTGTTAGGCCCGAGGCGAAGTCGAATCTAGGGTTGCTACCCAAGCTAGCTGGTTGTTCATTCTATCGGTGCGGATGCCAGAGACTCGATCCAGTCGTTAAGTCTTTTGTTCTAAATCCATGGATCTAATCCAGTCGTTCGTTTTAAATGTTCCGTTGCCATGATGGCTGGCAACATTGTTATCCTTTGCTTGCTAGCTAGCCAACTTTGGCTAACACAGTCACGTCAAACAACAGTGCAGTCAGAATAACATCAGAGTAGCTGCATTTGCTTTTGTTAAAGCTATTTTCAGTGTTTTTATTTTTTTAAACATACATAATATTGAGCTAGTGTGCGATTTCACCTGGCATAGAACATTTGCTCTCTCGCCAGGCCACTGTTCAGAAGAGATACAGTAGCCAACTGCACAGCTAACACAGTCACTTCAAACTGAAGCTGGAATGACAGCAAACTAGCCTCATTTGGTGTTTTCCTATTGACATTTTTTTTGTATATATCCATTGAAATTATGCTGATTCATGATTTTGACTGGCTGAAAAGCTGCCAGCCTATCTGTCTCGTTCCGACTCCCGACTTGTTCATTACCATAGGAGATCAAATTTCAAAATTGAAACAGTGTTGCAAATATCGGAGAGACGTACAGCAATGTTATACAAAATCTCCGCTGATGAAAAACAAATGCTACTCTAAAAGAAATGGGAAATTATGTCTAGATGCTTTTTACAATGTAGATCTAGTATATAAATTGCCTGGCTGGGCTGATGAGACAGTGGATAGCACAGTCAGATGGAACAGAGTAATTAAGAATTTCCACGTCATAGATTTAGTCGGTGGTACCTTGTGGAATAGACACCGTCTGGATGCGGTTTTAACCATTCAGCATCCAGGATTAGACCCACCTGTTGTATAAACGGGATTAAGTGTACATTTTCATTAACAATAATTTTGTTCGTTATGTTCCAACATTCCCTTCACCTTGAGCCAATATCAGTTATTTGTATGTCTTGGTTCCAGTAGTTTATATACATTTAAGAGATGATCAGTTGGATAAGCTCTCTGCAAGGTTTGTATATCTTACGTATATGAATATCCTTTGACTCAAATAGGGTTCCCTCAAGGGTTGTACATAGATCCCAAAAGGGTTCTCTTATTTGACAGCCAAAGAACCCTTTTGGAACCTAGCCGAAGAACCCTTTTGGAACCCTTTTCTCTAAGACCGTAATGCAAAATCACATCATGATGATTGTTTGACTAGGATACTGAATAGGGTATTTGTCCAAAATACTGAGCAAATATATATTGGACAACAAGGTATTTCCCCAGTACATAAACACTTCAAAGGGATCTTCCACTGTGCCAAGTCAGGTTTGGATAGTGCTAGTTTACAAAGCTCCAACTCAGTGGTGTAAAGGACTTAAGTAAAAATACTTTAAACTACTACTTAAATCGTTTTTTTGGGGGGGGGGGGGTAGCTGCACTTCACAATTTATATTTTTGACACCCTTTACTTTTACTCCACTACATTCCTAAATTAAACAATGTACTTTTTACCCCATTCATTTTCCCTGACACCCAAAAGAACTTGTTACATTTTGAATGCTTAGCAGGACTATAAGGGCACAAGGTGAGACCCAGATGCAGACATGGGAGGCAGATGTGGTTGACTTGAAAAACATACAAGACTAACTGGCACAGAGAGACAGGAAACACAGGGATACACAGTTGAAGTCGGAAGTTTACATACACTTAGGTTGAAGTCATTAAAACTCGTTTTTCACCCACTCCACAAATTTCTTGTTAACAAACTATAGTTTTGGCAAGTCGGTTAGGACATCTAGTTTGTGAATGACAAATGTAATTTTTCCAACAATTGTTTACAGACAGATTATTTCACTTATAATTCACTGTATCACAATTCCAGCAGGTCACAGGTTTACATACACCAAGTTGACTGTGCCTTTAACCAGCTTGGAAAATTCCATAAAATTATGTCCTGGCTTTAGAAGCTTCTGATAGGCTAATTGACATCATTTGAGTCAATTGGAGGTGTACCTCCAAATACACATCAATGATGTCGCTTTTGCTGCTGGTGATTCTCTGATCCACCTCTACGCATACGACACGATTCTGTTTACTTCTGGCCCTTCTTTGGACACTGTGTTAACTAACCTCCGGACGAGCTTCAATGCCATACAACTCTCCTTCTGTGGCCTCCAACTGCTCTTAAATACAACTACAAATACCTAGGTGTCTGGTTAGACTGTAAGCTCTCCTTCCAGACTCACATTAAGTATCTCCAATCTAAAATTAAATCTAGAATTGGCTTCCTATTTCTCAACACAGCATCCTTCACTCATGCTGCCAAACATACCCTCGTAAATCTGACCATCTTACCGATCCTCGACTTCGGTGATGTCATTTATAAAATAGCCTCCAACACTCTACTCAACAAATTGGATACAGTCTATCACAGTGCCATCCGTTTTGTCACCAAAGCCCCATACACTACCCACCACTGCGACCTGTGCGCTCTAGTTGGCTGGCCCTCGCTTGATACTTGTCGCCAAACCCACCCGTAGCACGCGCTCCAGCAGGTATATCTCACTGGTCACCCCCAAAGCCAATTCTTCCTTTGGCCTCCTTTCCTTCCAGTTCTCTGCTGCCAATGACTGGAACAAACTGCAAAAATCACTGAAGCTGGAGACTCATATCTCCCTCACCAGCTTTAAGCACCACCTGTCTGAGCAGCTCACAGATCACTGCACCTGTACATAGCCCATCTGCTAACAGCCCATCCAACTACCTCATCCCCACACTGTATTTATTGATTTATCTTGCTCCTTTGCACCCCAGTATCTCTACTTGCACATTCATCTTCTGCACATCTACCGTTCCAGTGTTTAATTGCTATAGTGTAATTACTTCGCCACCATGGCCTATTTATTGCCTTAACTTCCTTATCTTACCTCATTTGCACTCACTGTATATAGACTTTTTTGTTAATTTTTTTTATATTGTATTATTGACTGTATGTTTTGTTTATTCCATGTGTAACTCTGTGTTGATGTTTGTGTCGAACTGCTATCTTTATCTTGGCCAGGTCGCAGTTGCAACTAGCCTACCTGGTTAAATAAAGGTAAAATAAAAAAATATGAAACCTGTGGATGTATTTCAAGGCCTACCTTCAAACTCAGTGCCTCTTTGCTTGACATCATGGGAAAATCAAAAGAAATCAGCCAAGACCTCAGAAAATATTTGTAGACCTCCACAAGTCTGGTTCATCCTTGGGAGCATTTTCCAAAAGCCTGAAGGTAACACGTTCATCTGTACAAACAATAGTATGCAAGTATAAACACCATGGGACCACGCAGCCGTCATACCGCTCAGGAAGGAGATGCGTTCTGTCTCCTAGAGATGAACATACTTTGATGCAAAAAGTGCAAATCAATCCCAGAACAACAGCAAAGGCACTTGTGTAGATGCTGGAGGAAACAGGTACAAAAGTATATATATCCAGAGTAAAAACAGGTCCTATATCTACATAACCTGAAAGGCAGATCAGCAAGGAAGAAGCCACTGCTCCAAAACCACCATAAAAAAAAGCATCTGAAAAAAGCATTTGCATCTGCACATGGTGACAAAGATCGTACTCTTTGGAGAAATGTCCTCTGGTCTGACAAAACAAAAATAGAACTGTTTGGCCATAATGACCAACGTTATGTTTGGAGGAAAAAGGGGGAAGCATACTTCCAAAGTTGTGGCAAAATGGCTTAAGGACAACAAAGTCAAGGCTTTGGAGTGGCCATCACAAAGCCCTGACCTCAATCCTATAGAAAATTTGTGGGCAGAACTGAAAAAGCGTGTGCGAGCAAGGAGGCCGACAAACCTGACTCTGTTACACAAGCTCTGTCAGGAGGAATGGGCCAAAATCCACCCAACTTATTGTGGGAAGCTTTTGGAAGGCTACCCAAAACCTTTGACCCAAGTAAAACAATTTAAAGGCAATGCTACCAAATATTAATTAAGCGTATGTAAATTTCTGACCCACTGAGAATGTGATGAAAGAAATTAAAGCTGAAATAAATAATTCTCTCTACTATTATTCTGACATTTCACATTCTTTAAATAAAGTGGTGATCCTAACTGACCTTAGACAGGGAATTTTTACTAGGATTGTGAAAGACAGAGTTTAAATGTATTTGGCTAAGGTGTATGTAAACATCCGACTTCAACTGTATACACCAGGGATAATAACCGACACATGGAGGGTGTGGAGCCAATCACAAGACAGGTGAAACAGATCAGGGTGTGACAAGCACAGGAAAATGGTCCAATTCACCCACTTATCAAGATAACATCCCTGCTCCTCCCTACTGCCTCTGATTTGGCGGACTCAATAAACACAAATGCTTCATTTGTAAATGATGAGTGTGCCCAACTATCCGTAAATTAAAATCAAGACAACCGTGCCGTCTGGTTTGCCATATATACGGAATTTGAAATTATTTATACTAAAAGTATACTTAAGTATATATTTTGAATTACATTTACTTTCGATACTGAAGTATGTTTAAAATTAAGTGCTTTTAGACTTTTAATCACATTGTACAGTATTTTACTGGGTGACTTTCACTTTAACTTGAGCCATTTTCTGTTAAGGTATCTTTACTTTTAGTCAAAGTATGGCAATGAAGTACTTTTCCCAGCACTGCTTCAACTGTATGAAATGGAATTGTAGTGGTCATGGACAGTTACCAGTGTTTTACTGTACACAGAGTCCATGGGAACTAAGTGTGAAGTCAGACGATCACCTTGGTTGTGATAACTGGATAATTCACCAGCATAAGCATATTTCTCAGTCCAATGCCTTCTTTGGGTGGGCTTGTGGCCACATGCTTGTGTCAAGGTCATTGCATGACCTTTGACCCAGGCTCATATGTTTGGCACCTTCAAATATTTGACATCTCTACATAGTCGCGGCGATACATAACCAATTCTTGCTTTGTTGCTGATATTTCCTATTGGTCATAAGAGTACTGCATTTCACATGGTGTTTCAGAATGAAAGTATGTAAGGCAACACAGTCATTGATTTTTAGATAGTTTCCTTTCCACTATGGATTACAATGAAACATGGGCTTTTCTGCAGCTTCAACTAATCTATAGTCAGATTAAGTGTCTGTGTTTTATTCTTAACACACTTAATAATGAGCTTTTGAAAGCATGGTATACAACTGTACAGTCCAGAGACACCTGTCCTACAGGATCCCGATAGCTGCCCAGAGGTAAACCGTCACATCGTGTCATGGTTGAGGTTGAGTCAGTGGCACAACCTTTAGACTTTTACTTCAACCCCTGCAGGGAAGTTAACATAGCTCAGCCTATTTTTAGGAAGTGTTAACGGCAAGCATGCTTATCGACGCCAAAATGAAGGGCCTGTTGAACACATGTTGATGTTGCAGAATCTTTTAACTTCAGTTAACAAAACACTTGTTGGAAACAGCATGGGTCCCACTTATAGTAGACTGTGTCTTACTAATTGCTTGGATGGACAGGTCTGTGGTGGTACACTGTAATTGTCCTACGTAGTTTGAAAACAGTGATTTTCAAACACTATGAGATTCACGGTGACACTGGGAGCAAGGAAATACCCTCCCTTGGACTAAAAACTCATTGTAGGTTTTGAAAATCACCGTTTTTTAAAAACTTAATCCTACCATGTCACAGAGAAGCATTTTTTAAAAGACCTTTCTTCTCATCTTTTTAACCACAGATCATAGAAACACACTGTTTTCACATATGTTGACAGTGGTTTGGTGATGGAGATTTTTAAGTTTTTTTAACTAGGTAAGTCAGTTAAGAACAAATTATTATTTTCAATGACAGCCTAGGAACAGTGGGTTAACTGCCTGTTCAGGGGCAGAATGACAGATTTGTACCTTGTCAGCTCAGGGATTTGAACGTGCAACTCTTTTGGTTCCCAGTCCAACACTCTAACCACTAGGCTACCCTGCCGCCCCAATTTTATTTTTAAATTTTTTATTTTACCTTTATTTAACCAGGCAAGTCAGTTAAGAACAAATTCTTCTTTTCAATGACGGCCTAGGAACAGTGGGTTAACTGCCTGTTCAGGGGCAGAACGACAGATTTGTACCTTGTCAGCTCGGGGGTTTGAACTTGCAACCTTCCGGTCACTAGTCCAACGCTCTAACCACTAGGCTACCCTGCCGCCCCAATGAAGAATATGAGGTTGAAAACTGGCGGAATTGTCCTTTAAGTTTTGAGAGCGAAAGACGAAAAAAAGGTACAACTAAATTGGAAAATGTCATTGCCTTGATACAGTGTCAGATTTTCAAAGTAGTATTTATATTTCTATATACCCTTGATATTATATATATGAATACATACCCATGATATGATATGTGGTACTGTTTTAAAACTTTATTTAGAATCAGGTTAAAGGAAATTGTGTACCATTCGTAGCACTTAGACTGAACAATTTTATTTGATGAGAATGTGTTGTGGAAGGCATACCTTGTGGAAAAGTCAATGTGAAATACTGTAAATATCCTATATATTCTACACGTATGGAAACAACGCCTTGACTTTCTGAGGTGAGCAGGCCAGGGCTAATCCTCCGCTCCACCCTCAGGTATTAATCCTGGGAATCCTATTAGTGTGTCAACCTTGGGAGGAGGAAAGTCCCTCCTGGTCAGAAGACTTGGACTTGCCAAGGCTCGTGGAGGATTGTTTGCGCGTAGCTGGTTGTCCAAAACAATGACTTACCCCACATTTAGTCATTCCGTTGACTTATTAATTAAAGGCAGCGAATAGATTACGTATAGGAAGTGTCAGTGTTACTGTAAATTGCTCTATGAAGGAGCGGTGGAACAGAAAGATATAAAGAGGTAGAAACATGCGATAATGAGGATTTGAGCAAGACTTGGTAAGGGTCATCAAAAAAACAACCTGTTTTATGCTGGCTCTGAATACATATTTTAGAAGTACCTGATGTTAACGTCGATAATGCATTTGATCTAGAGTGAGAAGCTACGCCCAACATGAATTCAAAGTATAATATTGCCAGTGAACTATAGACATCCGTCTTAATTACAAACATTATAGATTATGGCTGTTTTGTAACAAATGCACTGACATGCACTGTCAACTCTGGGGCTTTATATAGACAGATGTCCTCCTTTCCAAATAATGTCCAATCAATGGAATTTACCACAGTTACCCATCAAGTTGTAGAAACATCTCAAGGATGATCAATGGAAACAGGATGCACCTGAGCTCAATTTCGAGTCTCATATCAAAGGGTCTGAATACCTTTGTAAATAAGGTATTTCTGTTTTGTATTTTTTAAATTAATTTGAGAAAAACAATTCAAACATTTTTTTTCTCGCTTTGTCGTTATGTGGTATTGTGTGTAGATTGCTGAATATTTGATTTAATCCATTTTAGAATAAAGCTGTAAACGTAACAAAATGTGGAGGAAGTCGAGGGGTCTGAATACTTTCCGAAGGCACTGTAAGTATCTTTATTACGAACCAACATTGAATTGCAGCATGTTTTCTAATGTTGACACAAGCCCTTTCGATCGGCTCTAAATTGCTCGTAAATATCTTACTCTGTGCGACCTAGAAAAAAATCTGCCAGATAATAATTGTTGTGATGATAGGCTTTGCTGTACCGCAGCCTCTGAGTGCAGTAGGGAATCAACTGAGCACAGATGCGGGACCCATTATGTTTTCACTATTACTACAGAGAAATGGCTTGTTTTTAGCAATTCAAAAGACATGACCATTGGATAAGACTCATAGTGTTGTGCCTGCCAACCACTGGGCAGCTCTATCACAGTGTCACCGGAGGTAGCTAGAAGCATATCCAATTGATTTTCCTCCCAGGATTATATTTCAAGTAGGATAGCAGCCTACACAAAAAAAGAACTAATATTGCTAGCCATCTAGATGTCACTGTGATACAGTCTACTCAATGAGGAGAGCATGAATGGCAACAACACCGGCACAGTATTCTCCTTAGCTGTCACAACCCTGTGTGACATACAATTGAAGTCGGAAGTTTACATACACCTTAGCCAAATACATTTAAACTCTGTTTTTCACCATTCCTGACATTTAATCTGAGTAAAAATTCCCTGTCTTAAGTCAGTTAGGATCACCACTTTATTTTAAGAATGTGAAATGTCAGAATAATAGTAGAGCATGATTTATTGAAGCTTTTATTTCTTTCATCACATTCCCAGTGGGTCAGAAGTTTACATACACTTAATTAGTATTTGGTAGCATTGCCTTTAAATTGTATAACTTGGGTCAAATGTTTTTGGTAGCCTCCCGCAAGCTTCCCACAATATGTTGAGTGAATTTTGGCCCATTCCTCCTGACAGAGCTGGTGTAAATGAGTCAGGTTTGTAGGCCTCCTTACTCGCACATGCTTTTTCAGTTCTGCCCACAAATTTTCTATAGGATGGAGATCATGGCTTTGTGATGGCCACTCCAATACCTTGACTTTGTTGTCCTTAAGCCATTTTGCCACAACTTTGGAAGTATGCTTGGGGTCATTGTCCATTTGGAAGACCCATTTGCGACCAAGCTTTAACTTCCTGACTGATGTCTTGAGATGTTGCTTCAATATATCCACATAATTTTACTCCTCATGATGCCAACTATTTTGTGAAGTGCACCAGTCCCTCCTGCAGCAAAGCACCCACACAACATGATGCTGCCACCCCGTGCTTCACGGTTGGGATGGTGTTCTTTGGCTTGCAAGCGTCCCCTTTTTCCTCCAAACATAACGTTGGTCATTATGGCCAAACTGTTCTATTTTTGTTTCATCAGACCAGAGGATATTTACGATCTTTGTCCCCATGTGCAGATGCAAACCGTAGTCTGGCTTTTTATGGCGGGTTTGGAGCAGTGGCTTCTTCCTTGCTGAGCTGCCTTTCAGGTTATGTTGAAATAGGATTCGTTTTACTCTGGATATATATACTTTTGTACCTGTTTCCTCCATCATCTTCACAAGGGACTTTGCTGTTGTTCTGGGATTGATTTGCACTTTTCGCACCAAAGTAAGTTCATCTCTAGGACACAGAACATGTGTGTTTATACTTGCGTACTATTGTTTATACAGATAAACGTGATACCTTCAGGCGTTTGGAAATTGCTACCAAGGATGAACCAGACTTGTGGAGGTCTACAATTGGCTGATTTCTTTTGATGTCAAGCAAAGAGGCACTGAGTTTGAAGGTAGGCCTTGAAATACATCCACAGGTACACCTCCAATTGACTCGAATGATGTTAATTAGCCCATCAGAAGCTTCTAAAGCCATTTTTCCAAGCTGTTTAAAGGCCAAGTCAATTTAATGTTTGTCAACTTCTGACCCACTGGAATTGTGATACAGTGAATTATATGTTAAATAATCTGTCTGTAAACAATTGTTGGAACAATTACTTGTGTCATGCACAAAGTAGATGTCCTAACCGACTTGCCAAAACTATAGTTTGTTAACAAGAAATTTGCGGAGTGGTTGAAAAACAAGTTTTAATGACTCCAACCTATGTGTATGTAAACTTCCGACTTCAACTGTATACGTAGCTGTCTTATTTGTATTTGTTCAATGCCTCAATTGATTTCATAAGCTATATTGGATATATGGCTCTACTGGTTCGAATCCACCCAAGATGATGAACCCTGAAGATGGGACAAAGGACATGACAAGGTGGCCCAGAGGAAGACAGCTGTTCTCAACCCTCACTGAGTTTGATTGAAGACGTCTAGTGAGGTAAGTACACACACACACACACACACACACACACACACACACACACACACACACACACACACACACACACACACACACACACACACACACACACACACACACACACACACACACACACACACACACACACACACACACACACAACACCTGCTTGATATGTCCCTTGTCACCTATCTTTTTACCCACAGACTAACAGCCCTGGTGCTCTCTGTCTCTCGTTCAGTTCTTTCTTTTTCTCTGCCTGTCTTAGGGGTGAGAAGAGCTGACAAATCAAAACTGAGGATTGTTACAGCGCCCCATGAGGAACACCCGCTGACTTCTCTCTCCTGGATGCTCTCCTGCACAAACTGTCCCGTTGTGTTTCACTGCCTCTAAACACCGTTACACCAAATAGTTGCCCTGATTACCATAGATCTAGGATTGTACCCCACACCCCACACAAAATATAGTTTTTTAAACACCCCACACAAAATATAGTTTTTTAAACACCCCACACAAAATATAGTTTTTTAAACACCCCACACAAAATATAGTTTTTTAAACACCCCACACAAAATATAGTTTTATAAACACCCCACACAAAATATAGTTTTTTTGGTGTGTTTTAATTGTGCTCTTACTTGTTTAAATATGTGTTAACTGTTCTTACTTCTGTTGTCAATTCTGTTAATGTTGTTACCAGTTTGAATAAATGTATTTTATGCACAAATGTATTGTTTTTCTTACATTTATTGTAGCTTTCAGGGAGATTTTCACTGTACATTTACACCAGAGTTGTCAGCTTAATACTGCAATTTTGCTGACATTTATTTGACTGTACTATTTTCCTTACTGTAAAACATTACATCATCCCCTTACAGAAGGGATGCTGTAATATGTTTTACGGTAAGGAAAATAGTACCGTCAAATATCACAGCATCACGGCTGTAAAGCAAAATTACAGTATTCATCTGGCAACTCTGGTGCCAGTAAAATGCTGTACATTTACAGGGGAAAGTTTTACTGTCTATCACTTTAATAAGTGCTTCGTAATTACCTAGTAAGGGAGTTTTTTGTTATTTGACATCTTCCTATTTCCACCTGTCTGACAATAAAAACTGCTTAACAACAGGTGTCAAAATGTGTAATTACAGAAAAATGATCAAAACTATCAGAACATGTTAATACAATGTTACTAGGGTAATTGCAGCATTACTTACTATACAAGTTTAGAGCAAGTTAACGTAAAGTGTTAGCCCGCTTCGTAGTCCAAACAGTGATATTACCGCAGGAAAATAAATACTCTGTGGTTGTTAATATGATGACGCACGAATCATGTGTGACGCACAAACGCTTCAAAGGCCATGTCTGATTACGCTAGTGTGTTCAAGTGAGTGAAAACAGATGGTGGAGAGTTCATTTGCAGATGAATGTGTCATCCATGCGCTACATCTGTTGCACACACCCAGTAGTGTCGAATTCCTCATTAAAACATGCTGGGGAAAACGACTGAGTTTATTCTACCACATAAAAAAAAAAAAAACACTTTAGAAGTTGAAATATAGCATGCTGACATCTCAAGAATTGCCAACTTGATAAAAGTATGTTTTATGTATTATTCAGAAAATACTGTATCCGATTAAAGGTACACTCCATGATGTGACGTAGATGCAGAAAGTAAACAGCATAGTGGGTCAATTTCCTCAACAACGAAGAGCGTTGATGTGCGAGGCTCAGCTTCTCTGCTCTTTTGGTCCCGTGGCTACTGTGTGAGAGCGAAGTGTTGCATCTCGCCCATCTCAATATCTGTGGTGCTGCTTGTGGCAACGTCATTTCGCTGAGACTACCTTTAAATACATTGGATTAAGAATGACTAATGTGACAAATCAATCAACTCTCAATAATCTGACGAAAATATAGGATTGGGGATTATATTTTAAGAAGCAGGCCGTGGCCTATCGGTAGGTGTGGTGAATTGATGATCGCAATGGGGATGGGTAAGAGGCTTATTAGGCAGTGTCCTTGAGAAATCTGTTACCTTCTCCTGGTTTTTCCTCACTGACCCTCAATTCAGGAACTGTTGGATTAGTTGAGGATTTATACCTACTCTTAGAATTGTTTTGCAGTCAGGTGGTTTGATGGATGTCAATCTCTGACTACACATTACAAATGACATAAACATGAACTCTAACAAGGCTAATTGTTAAATGCTGTTCCCCAGATTTAAAAAAAGGTTATTTCCCATTACTGTACTTTGTACACCTCCTCAATAACACGAGGACTATTTGTGTCTCTTTCAATATATTTTATTTTGGTGTCTCAGACAACTGTTCCCGTTGTTCCAGTATGAATAACCTCCTAACCCTGCATAGTAAACTGCCTGTCGGTCCACATGAAAATGAAAACCATCATTCATTAACTGCATCCTGCTGGCTGCCTTGTAATCGAATTACACTGCCCAGGGGGGTTCTCAGCTGTTGGCGTCATTCACTCCAAGCCATTGCTGGCTCGTTGAAAACCAATAGCGGTGACTGATTGACTACATCATTGTAGTTGAATTGCTTATGATCCTAGCTCCATTACTCCCCACCGCTGCTGTGATCGTGTCCTGTCATCGCCATCCTATTGCACTGTACTGTTCAGTGAATCAATGTCTGATCATGCCCTCGCATATTGCTGTTGTTGTCTATTCACCGAAGTGATAGCATAAGGTTTAAAATCATTCGTATTTCCCAAGACTTAGTATTTCCAATGAATGACTTATCGCCTTTGTCTTTTCCTTCCAGATGAGATGGATGGATAGAAGACGGCTAGAAACAGATTCGTTTGGCTGCCGATCACAAGAGGCCCGCTGTGCCAAAAGGGATCACCGGGAGGTGGACACCTCGACAGCTATTTGTCCCGTTATGGAGCCAACGTGTATTGTTTGATACAGCGACACGGCGATGAAGCACTAACAGCTTTAGCAGAGAGACAAGGTCCTGCGCGCTGTAATAATTCTCTAAGAAATTGACCCTGTTGTACAGGGGATTTGGGGATTTTTTTTGCCATGTGTCAAATCAGCTTGCCAGCCGCCCCACGTGACAGACTCCCTTGACAGGAGAGAAGCGAGACGTCGACCAAAGATGGCCGACAACGCCATCCCACCCCTGATGCTTTTGTCTACAAGGCAAACGCGTTGGGGTGGAGTACTTCCAGGTTTCATCCTACCCTCTTTCCCTCTTTTTTCTCTACTCCTCTATACTCTCATATCTTCCTCAATGGCTGCTGTTAGTTTGCCGGGATTAGACTATGACTATGGAGCCCAGCCCAAGTTTGTTTGCACCCCAATTCCAGCGGACACAGACCCCAGCTGCTTCACACCAGGCGGGGCAGCACACGGACCTGTCCACGACAGACCCAGCAGTAATGGGCATCATGGACCTGCTGCAGGGGCGCCCAATGGTAACGGCAGGAGGCCGATGGGAATGGGGATGGGGATAGGAATATCAGACGAGGCCAAATCCACCATCCTGCACCTTCGCGAGAGCCTGGTGCGGCAAAAGGAGACCATCTTAGACCAACGGGAGACGATCAGGGAACTGACTGCCAAGCTGACCCTCTGTGAGGGCTTTGGCCGGGGAGTGGGTCATCACGATGACCATCACGACGACCACCATGGAAACGCGCGTCACAACTCCCATCACCCGAGCTCGCATCACTCCTACCATGACGCTGACCACCACGGGGACCCACACTACCCACTGAACAATGGGCACCGATCAGACCCACACCACCGAGGGAAGGATAACTCTGGGAGCAAGCATGGGGCCTTCTCCCCTGAGCAGACTAGGAAAACGCTACAGACACTCAAGGAGAGGCTGGAGAACTTGCAGGTGAGTGGGAACCGGATCAAAGGATGAGTAGGAAAAGGGATAGGAAGCTTATTTGCCCTATGTGTGGATAGAGGTCATCTTGTGCATCACTACGGGGCACTGTTTTTCTCGCTACTGACCTGAAATGAAGCACAACAAAGGGCGTTCCGGCTTTCTCCCACGCCGTGAGGATATAAGTGGCCTACAGCCCAAGTTCCATCCACGTGTGTGCGTATGAAGACCTAAATTGATTAGTTAATTATCCTGACTCTCACCATAGAGCCGTCTTGCACTAATGCAATGGGAATTCATGAAGCCTAGGAGAGGGTCCTGTTGAGTGATTGTATGACATATGACTGTTGAGACTAACAACCAACCGAACACAGTTTGTTTATTTTATTGCGTGAAGGAAGTTCCTTTATAGATACAAAAATCAAACTTAATTGACCACTATTTTGGGGGGGATTATGAAAGATGATTTTTTTTATTCTAATGAATTCTTTCTCATTATGAACCAGCTGTGTTATCAATCCGCTTAAAGTGATTCTAACACTCCATAATGAATTGTAAGACCTGCTATAAGACTTGGTATACAGTCTAAGACAAAAAGGTGCTATCTAGAACTTCAAAGCGTTCTTCGGCTGGCCCCATATGAGAACCCTTTGAATAACTATTTTTGGTTCCAGGTAGATCCCTTTTGAGTTCCATGTAGAACCCTTTACACAGAGGGTTCTACATGAACAAAAAGGGTTCTCCAATGGGGGCAGCCGAAGAGCCCTTTTGGAACCCTTTACTCTAAGAGTGTCGGCATTAATAACACTTATTAATACTGGTGGTTCATTGAAAGTAGATGCCGACCGATATAGTGTTTTACAGCAGGGAGAATTAAAAGTGAACATTTTTCACACTGAGTTCTCTTAGATTGCCAACCAAAAGAGCAGTTGTCCCCAAAAATTTCTTCAAATGTTGCTTGCTTACATTGTGACAATAATGACCATGAGAATGGCCGTAAGTGTTCAGATAACACTGAGATTCACTTTCTTCATCCTATTTATTGAATATCGGTTATCGGTGGATTTATCGGCCTATATCGAAACATCGGTTAAAGGCCAATATTGGCCAATAATATAGATGAAACGATATATTTGTCAGGCTCTAAAAATATACTGTTATCAAATATTCTTGCTATAAGACATCAGATAGGCTTCTAGTCTATGCGCGCATTAATAACACATAATAACACTGGTGGTTCATAGAGAAAGGGTTACACAGAAACCTTTGCCTTGAGGGTGTTAGACAAAGACAGTACAGCTGAGATTGGAGCTCCGTCACATAACAGGGACGTCTATGCCGCAAACCGGTTTCCAAGTGTTGCAGGGTTCTAGACACCTTCAATGCCAATTAGCATCATCCATGGTGATGAGCTAATAATCTTGGTGTGCTCTGGCACTGACTAAAGCCGGATTTGATCAGAGACACTGACAGAAGTAGAGGGAGGGAAGGAAGGAAGGTTTTCCAGGGAGGGAGGAGCCGACTTTAGTATTATTTCATTTATCTGCCCACTTGGAGAGATTAGCGGCAGCACAATATGGCCGAAGGAAGCAACCCAGAATGGGCTGAAGTAGAAGAGGTGTCTAAAGAACAAACAAAAAAATAGCTCTTTAAAAGTCATATTATGGAAATAAATTACCATGGATATGCTCCAGAAAGTGTTAATTACCAAGCACATGGACTAATAATAAGGTATGCAAACATTTCCTATCATAACTATTATTAATTCTCTCTCTTTCTCCAGGCCAGGAATTCCTCCAGCTCCTATTCAAGCTCACTGAGAGACCTCCTGCAACGTAAAATCAATGCACTTGAGAAGCAGCTCAACAATCACTACGGTGGGCATCATGATTATGGTCACCATGATGACCACCACGATGACCACCATGACGACCACCACGATGACCATCCGGACGACCACCACGACGACCATCATGAACCTGGTCACCGCGATGACCACCACGATGATCATCATGATGCCCAACATGGACCGGGTCACCGCGACGACCACCATGATGACTATCACGACACCCACACCCCCACCCCCACCCGCTACAACAACCGCCCCAACAACCGTCAAAACAGTCACCATGATGACCATCACTATGACCGACACTATGACCGCCATTATGATCGTAGCCACGGCCGCCATGACACACACCATAACGACCACCATGACGACCATCCTGATGATCATCACGACGACCACCACGATGATCTTCACGATGACCACCGTGAAAACGGTGATGACCACCAAGGCAATGACGACCATGGCCATCGTCCTCGTCCAGCCTATAACAGCAAGCCACCACCTCCATTACCTCTTGGCCGTGGACACAACAAGCTGGAAACTGTGCTGAGCCACCTTAACCACAGGAACTCTAACCCTGGTATTGAAACTCTCTGATAAATAACCCACTTTGCCATTGTATACTCTTGTCCGATTTATATCATGCATTCCAAGTTGTAGCTGTAGGTACAGAAATAGTCAGTGCAAGAGGCGCCACTACAGTCCCTGGTTTAAATCCAGTCCGTATCACATTCGGCCATGATTGGGAGTCCCATAGGGTGGCGCACAATTGGCCAAGCATCGTCTGAGTTTGGCCGGGGTAGGCCGTCATTGTAAATAAGAATTTGTTCTTAACTGACTTGCCTGGTTAAATAAAGGTTAAAAAAAAAAAAACATATACGCTACCGTTCAAAAGTTTGGGGTCACTTAGAAATGTCCTTGTTTTTGAAAGAAAAGCACCTTTTTTTGTCTATTAATTAAAATAACATCAAATTGATGAGAAATACAGTGTGGACATTGTTCATGTTGTAAATGACTCTTGTAGCTGGAAAAGGCAGATTTTTAATGGAATATCTACATAGGCGTACAGAGGCCCATTATCAGCAACCATCACTCCTGTGTTCCAATGGCACCTTGTGTTAGCTAATCCAAGTTTATAATTTTGAAAGGCTAATTGATCATTAGAAAACCCTTTTGCAATTATGTTAGCACAGCTGGAAACTGTTGTACTGATTAAAGAAGCAATACAACTGGCCTTCTTTAGACTAGTTGAGATCTGGAGCATCAGCATTTGTGGGTTCGAATACAGGCTCAAAATGGCCAGAAACAAAGAACTTTCTTCTGAAACTCAGTCTATTCTTGTTCTGAGAAATGAAGGCTATTCCATGTGAGAAATTGCCAAGAATCTGAAGATCTCGTACAATGCTGTGTACTACTCCCTTCACAGAACAGCGCAAACTAGCTCTAACCAGAATAGAAAGAGGAGTGGGAGGCCCCGGTGCACAACTGAGCAAGAGGACAAAAACATTAGAGAGTCTAGTCTGAGAAACAGACGCCTCACAAGTCCTCAATTGGCAGCTTCATTAAATAGTACCCGCAAAACACCAGTCTCAAAGTCAACAGTGTAGAGGCGACACCGGGATGCTGGCCTTTGAAGAACACAGACACTGGCAAATTACTTTAATTTCACTTCCTCAGCTGTTCGTTGCTCATATTTTGCTGTTTTGTATTCCAACAGGTACCCGGAAAAAGCCAAAGAGTCCGGATGCTTTCCAGATTGGCTTCCCTATGCGCACTAACTACATGTATGGAAGGATAAAAAAGACCCTACTCATTGAAATCTTCACCCTCACTGTCTGCCTCTGGATAAAAGGGGGTTCAGGGCCTGGCCTCGGCACGCCCTTCTCCTACTCTGTCCCGGGACAGGCCAACGAACTGGTTCTGATCGAATGGGGCAACAATCCCATGGAACTACTGGTTAACGACAATGTAAGAGCATGATTGCATATTTTGCATATTTTCACATTGTGCCCCTAGTGACCAATTTGTGAAGATATACTGTACATTCTCACTTCTTACACATATACAGTGCATTCGGAAAGTATTCAGACCCCTTGATTTTTTCCACATTTTGTTACGTTACAGCCTTATTCTAAAATTGATTAAATCGTTTCTCCCCCCTCATCAATCTACACACAATATCCCATAATAACAAAGCAAAAACAGGTTCTGACAAGGAGTGTTTGAACATTTTTATCAACATTTTAAGTAAGCATATGTTATCAGTCGGTTGTCCCATTGGCAGCACAAGTGGAAAATCAATCACCTCAAGGCAAGCAAGCTTACACTTCAGTGGCAGGTGACTCCATTCTCATCCAATCAGGCACCAGATTTCGATTTATCTCCTGTCCTCAAGGAACGAGGCAGGGGGCAGTTGTGACAGTTACAGTTCACCTGGATCCTGCTATCACCCCGTCTTTCCCCCTTAGAGACAGTGGCCCTATCCTCATCTATCATCCTCCCTAATGGCATAAGACCTCAGAGGGCAAAGGGCAAGCAGCTTACCTAGCACAGTCATGTGGAGAGGCGTCCCATGACAGGGTGGACGCGGGGATAGACACATGGTCCGGGCCCATACTATAACTGTGCATGAGTCAGGGTTTCTCTCAGACAAGAGGGGATTTGGTGGTTCAACCTGGGAGATGCCTAGCTATGGCACCTGAAGGCTATGTTGTTATGAGCTGACACAAAAGGAAAAAAATGACATTACTTGAGATGCGATGGCTATTTGTACCTATTCACAAAACCGGACAAATCTTTCATAAAATATCTCCCTAAAAAACAATATTTGTGTTGAATTTTTTTTAAATGTCCACGACAATGACACTACAGTCAGCCAATGAACCAATCAATTAACCTAGTAATAATCTCTTTCTCCGAACAGAACTTTGCCCTTTTCTCTCACGGAAATATTTTGTTTGGACTCTTTGGCTTGAGCCAATTAATCAATCAATCAGCCAATCATGCAATTATTTAATCAAGCCAGTGACTCTATTTCTCTGCACAGGCAGTGACATTGCCCATGGCTATGACGGATGGGAAGTGGCACCACCTGTGCATGACATGGTCGTCACACGATGGGCATTGGGAAGCCTTCCAGGATGGCGTCAAAAGGGGGTCTGGAGAGAACCTATCTGCATGGCATCCCATCAAGCCTGGTGGAGTCTTTATTCTGGGCCAGGAACAGGTACGACTATACGTTTTCTCGCTATGATTTTGCATTCTCAAAGTTCTGAAGAACATATAAAACGCTGGGATAGGAACTGAAATTTCAAACAGCAATACTGGATCCCACTGCTGCCCCCAAATGTTACCAGCAGGGAATTGCCTGTCACAATTGCCAATTTTGGGCTTTGCAGAATACAAAAAGTGGTTAATACAATCATGTTAAAGATGATTATCATTTAGCTGTGTCCTGAGAAGACACAGGCTATTGCCAAAAACTAAGCTTAGAAATCAACTTTAGCATTAATAAGCAACTACTTACTAGTTTTTCCCTACTTTGCAACTACTAGCATGTTAGCTAACCCTTCCCCTAACCCTAACCCATAGCCTAGCTAATGTTAGCCACCTAGCTGACGTTAGCTTTAGCCACCTAGCTAACATTAGCCACAACATATCATATGAATTGAAATTCATAACATTTCAAACTAAATGGATGATGGACATCCACAAATGAATTCATACCATATGAAATGTAACATATCAAACTAAATGCAGTGTCCCAGATTTACATTCACTATGTTACGTCTACCCCTGAGTCCAGGTTGGAGCATCTGCTAAATGACTCAAATGTAAATATAAAATGACTGATCCCTCTGAAACATATTACAGCTTAAACTGTTGCTAATGCTTCAAATTCATCACTCAGTTTGGTCTTCCTTGGGAGATCCACTCTGACCGGGGCTCTAATGTCATGTCTAGTGAGTTCCAGGAAGTGACTGATGATTTAGGCCACAAATAAAAAGTTACCATAAGACTAGGCCATGAAATGGTTTTAAGTACGAGGGTTGATTGATATGAACGGCCTAGTTTTAGAACGTAGTTGGCGGGTTAACCAACCTTGCTTTGAAGGGGTAAAAAGGTGGAAAACTCAAAGGCGAGACAAGTCTGTTGAAATAATTGTGTATTGATCTTTTATTGTGGTATATCTAGTACTTTTACATATTTTGTAAAAAATCCTGTGTTTTCCTAACAGGATACCCTAGGTGGCCGATTTGACGCCACCCAGTCCTTCGTCGGCGAGATGTCAGACCTCCAGTTGTGGTCCCGCGTTCTCACACCCAATGAAATCTATAGCCAGGCTTCCTGCGGAGGTCACCTGGCGGGTGACCTCATCTCCTGGACAGAGGCAGTGGTCGAGCTTCACGGCGGGGTCACCAAATACCCCTTTGACCCCTGCCACTAAGGACTACCCCACCCTGATGTTATTTAACGAGCTGTCTGGTGTGGCAGCAGGGCTCTGTGCACTACGCTGGAGACACATGACAGGCCCTTAGCAACAAACCAGGCTGGCCCTTAGCCATTCTGCAATTTTGCCATCCCTTTCCTCTCTGTTCTGCCTTCCCCCTCGCTGGGCCGAGGAACTGGGAAGACTTTAAAAGAGCAAAGGCTGGATTTAACTGAATGGCCATGACCGCTGCTGCTCCCGGGATCCAATACCGGTAATAGGATTCCCTGTCTTTAAATGGGTCCACCCATGTTTGCCTCGGGCCTTAGTAAAAGCCCTTCATCAGTCAGGTGTTCAAAGAATCATAACATTTTACTGGGACATATTATGCCGGGATATGGTTCTCAAAATCCTAACACTCCAGATGTTATTTGTTCGTCTTTCTGGGTTTTTTTTTGCTGGCGAGCAGGACGATACCAGTGACTAAAAGGAACGCACTGAGGCAGAATGCTCATAAACCAACTGTGGACAATATGGAATGAACAAACTAAAGGCACTCAAAACAGCCACATCGATGGCAAGTGTATGAGTTGGAAGACAATGATAATGATTTGATGATTGAATGTGATGAATGTGAGGTACTACATTGTATTTTTTTGTACATGAAGATGGAGGATCTCATCTATGGTTTTAGTTTTTTTTGGGGGGGGGGTTAGCCTGTCTCAACTCTACCTTTCACGCAAAAAATGTTAGAGAACTATTTTATACTACTGTGTTGTACACACGTGCAACTGATAAACGTTTCATTTTATTTTTCAGATGAATTTAGCTCTACCAATATCAACTGATCAACACTCAACTGGATTGTAATTTCTATCAGTGTGTCTGAAATGGCTGCCAGGTTTTATGAAACACCCGAGTTGAAGTTGTGGATATGAGCCCGCATAAATACAGGTTAACTGCCTGTCAAGAGGTCCTAAGCTAATGCTGACATCTCCATTGTAATCTTGTGGTTTTACAGGCAGATTTGCCTGACAAATAGAGCTCGGATCTAGATCCAGACTATTTCCGCGTTGTCATAGCAGACACATGCTCTTAAATACATTCACGCATGAATGCACATGCACTCAAAACAGCTTGGGGAAGACAAACAATTCTGTAATGCTCTAAAAGGCTTATATTCAAAGTCAATCCAATGTTGGTTTTTATTAATTGGGTCCTGTGTTTTTTATGCATGTAAAATGCTTATAAAAATAGGTTTAAAAAAAATATAGCCTGTCTTGAATATCAACTGTCAAAATCATAAACAAATACAAACCATTCATTTTTTTGTAAATATAAGGCATTTTACACAACAACACATCCTTTCCTTGTCTATCCTTTCACTGTGGTCATCCCTTTTCTGTCTGTAAAAGCATTCAAATTAGGAATTGATTTAGTTGTATTTGCTTACTCACCCCCATTTCACTGTGGGCTATTAAGTTCGGAATGTCTATGTCTCATTGAATCACATGAACACTGATCGTGAAAGGGTCATCTGTTGTTGCCATGGTGATAGTATAGAGCTTAGCTGGACATGCCCCCCTGACCACTAATAGTCATTACAACCATTACAGTACACAACAAATACAGTGGGTGACATTTTGTAGATATTTGTTAATGCACCTTTGTGAGAGGACATAGTGGTCTGTATTGTTGTGTAAGAGTTTATAATGCCAAGTTGAGCATTATAAAAACCCATGCTCCCATTTTCCTGTTAGTGGGCCAAATGTATGTGAAGTTTTTAAAAAACACAAAAAAAAACAATTATGTTTCTCAATTGTTACAAATAAAAAAAATACTATTGATTCATTAATGAATGCTAATATAACTGGATATAATTCAGGTTAAACAGCATTGAATGCAGTTGTATAATCTGAATCTATGTTGCTTCCATAACGTTTGCTTAATCTCGCCTTTGGTATACATTTTAATCTGTATATAAAGACACACTCAATAGTTTTTTTTCATTCTTGTCTGTAAATATTGAACAACCTTTTATTTATTCATTCTTGTGTGTTTGGTCAAAAGTCCCTTTCCTTTGTGTGTAAGCCAAAAAAAAAGTCAAATGAATTGTAAAACTTAAATGAGGAATACATGAATAAAACTCTGTTAAATATGTTTTAATAAAATCAAGATTTTGAATAAAACGACTGCGTATCTCATGAATGGATATTTCATGTCATTTCTTTCATTGCTGGTCAGTCTTACACTGCAAAGGCTGGTGCTGATCCAAGCTTGTGCTCCACTCAAGCAGTAACACTTCTAATTAAAACATTGAATAAAGACTGTTAATATTTGTTAAAACTGTGATTAAGTAGAATCAGATGTGTTACTGCTTTGATGGAGCAAAAGCTTGCGCCCACACCAGCCCTGTCAAGGTAAGATTTCCAAACACAGAGCATGCTGGGAAGGGCAGCTACTGCTATATTGCTTACACATATCCAGCCCCTTTACAGATCTGTGAACACCAAACAGGTAAAGGATGGGAGGCCTAAATACAAAGGAAGCAGAGGCATTGATGACCAATCGGAGTCCACCTTGTTGGCCACAAGAGGGTGTGAGTTGCCTTTGGAAGGTGTTCTGTATGTTCAGTAGCCTATATCAACATGACGGCTTAAAGACCAATAAAAGTCCAAGTTAGAATGCTTCAGCTTTGTTTTGTATGCTTTAAAGAGGCAAGCAGCACAACAACAAAGATCATATATCATATATAATCAACAAGATTAGAAGAACAAAGTATACGAAATACATTTACTTTTGGCAAGGCACAATATAGGCTAGGTTTGGAATATCCGCCAGCAATAAGGTCCTCATCTTTTTCAGGAATGAACTGTAGCCTATTTTAACTCACACTATTAGCTGTAGCCTCAGCTCTGTACGGTATGTTTGTCTTTCTTCGTATAGCACTTTCAAACCCCCAGGGATGTCCTATGCCTTGATATTTGCCTTGTGTCGAGAACCCGAGAGCTGATAAGTGTGCAGAGGGTGCGTGCTGTTGGAAGAATTCAAATCCTGTGGCTGCCGGTCTCAACTGGCTGGTGATTATCAGTTGGCAAAACAACTCTCGCACAGCCTACAAAATTGGTCCGCTTAAAAGCATAACCTAGCACCTAAGCCGCGTCAGTTGAAACAGATATGATTATGGATTATTGAGTTGTTGTTTTTTTAAATACAAGACTCTAGGTGTCGAAATATAGATAAGCTCTGCATTTTAAAACAATAGCAGTTATCGAAGCACGGAGGGCATTTGAATTAGAAGTCTTGTGGCTGGACATTGCATTCTGTTATGGCCTACATACTGATTGCTGACATCTTTATTTTGGGCGCCATGTTGAATTGACCGAGACAACACCTAGAGACCAGGGGCCAGGGTTTCCCAAAAGCATCTTACGGCTAAATTCAGCTTAGAACCATAGGATCCTTAAGATGTTTTGGGAAACGGGCCCTGGAGAACCACAGATATTCTTAACAGAAACGTTACAACAAGCTATGTAGAGTTTTTACAAGTTGTCCACAAACATCACAACAGAATAATGGTGTTTGACCATAATCAAAACTTTTCCTGCCTAACAGGTTTGCTATCAAATGTACTTTGCATGAAGCTAAGGGTGACATACCTCCTCAACGCTCATTTGGGAGGTGGAGCTCAGCAGAGCTGGATCTATTTTCAGTTTCCAGCAGTGTCCTACTGCTTCGGGGGAATGGGAGTCATAAGACCAGGGGAGAATGGGACATCTGGACCAGGCTTGCTACATCCTAAAAAGACGGAGTGGTCAACAGAGAGAGGTGATGCCATTATCATAAAGGGATAGAACATTTTTATCCATAGACAAAAGCTCAGCTCAAATTCAAGTCTGGATAATTGCCTGTTTGATGTCTAAAAGACATAATGCTGTACTTTTTTGTGTGTGAAATATGTCTATAGTGACGTTAATGTCTGTGGCTGAACTATTCCCCCTCTCAGATTGGTGGTACACCCAGTACAGACAGTTATCACATTACCTGGCCCTGCTCTGTTTTCTACTGACCATGGCCACACTCCTACAGGCATTTTACTGTGAGTTTTATTTGGTCATCATTTTGAAATGAACAGGTCCAAGGATCAGAAATAGGAGTCCACTGATTTACATTGTTATTGAAGGTCAAGACTTAAGGTTTTAACCCTAACTTGACCATTTAATTATAATTGTCTCCTGATGCTACCTCATCCTCACATTGCCCTTTCACTGTTTTGTGTCCATCGCAATGGGGTCGCGGTGGTGGGGGGTGCATGATGCAGTGGTGCAGATCACCTTGGTCTTCCAATCCCAGTCCGCCTTGCAGGAGGTCAGACTCAAAGACCTGACTCAGAAGCTGAACACCCTGAACCACTCCTACCTCCTCCTCTTCCACAAGTACCCAGCACTCAACCAGTACTGTCCCATCACCAATAGCAGCACCAATGGTGAGCACACGTTCAGGTTGATCAAACTCTTGTTATGAAGGCATTAATTATGAAGAGTTTTGCTTGAGTTTGCATAGTTCTGCGAGCTTTTAGCTGGGACATGGATGATGGCCTACTGGAAATACTCTCATCCAATGGCCTGTTTAATATATGGACAGGCAGACAAAAGATGATGAAGGATCACCAGGATCAACCTAAAATTCCAAAATGGCCGACACTGACAAGAGTGGTGCAAATGGTATACTATCACACTTAACAGCATTGCTTTAGCAGCATAACAGCATTGCTTTAGCTATTATTAGATCATATTGTAACATAATATATAATCACCACTTGATGGTTTTAAGAGTATTTCTATTGATGTATTTAGGAAATATTTTATTTATACAAGTGATCCTATAGAGATGTAAAAACATGTTACATGGGGGACCTGTTTCACCCCTGTTCATCTTTACCCCTATGACATTGACTGACCTTCCACCTGTTTCGCAGAGCGTGAGTGCAGGCCGTGCCCAGAGGGATGGGAGTCTTTTGGGGAGAGATGCTACCTCTACACCCATGACAGACTGGATTGGATTTCCAGTCAGTACCACTGCCTATCTGTAGGGGGCAACCTTGCCATGGTGAAGAGTGAGGAGGAGCAAGTATGACAGCCATGAACCCCATCACCCAATGATATGATACAGATTTAGGTTTCTTTGGAGGAATGCATTGTAGCCTATTTCTCAATTCTGTAATATCAAATTTGGATCTCATTTGAATCAAGAGATTATTGAGAACCTAAATCATGATAAATCAAAATCTTCACAAAAATCCTGTGCTTTGGCAGTAAATGGAGAACTGAGATTTACTTAGAATTACCTGGAACTATTGCCAATAAATAGGCTGCTTCGTCAACCAAAGCTGTGGTATTCCTTTATGCAGTAGGCCTAATACAGACACAAACCTAATCTAAGGTCAGTCATTCATGTTTAGACATTCACTGTGCAATTCAGTACATTTGACCCTCTCAGTTAAAGTTAAGAATAGATTTAGGAGTTATACGAAAGTGTGGGGCCGTGTCTATTTGAGGCATGCGTCTGAGTGTTGCATTTCTCTCAGATTTTTCTGTGGAAGAGAGCCAAGGAGTTGAGCCAGGGAGACTCCTACTGGATCGGCTTGAGGAATGGTAACCCAGGCGGGGCCTGGCACTGGGTGGACGACTCCCCGGTGGAGAAGGGGTAACTTAGAATCTTAACTTAAAGTTACAGAAGATTTGCCTCTGAGGATAGTCTTGGGCAAAAAAAAAAGAGGTCCCGTAAATTGATAGAAATATTGTCCAGAAATGACCTGAGTTTGGATCTCAATTCTATAGTTTGGCGTGGAGTCCTGAATCGAGACTGGATCACCTTACCTCAAATCACAGTACCATATGATGATACTTACTGTATGAGGTCTCGTTGAAGAGATATTGGCCTAGTTAAGCTCAAGAAGACAGCATATTTATTGCCATATGTCCATTTCATTTGATGAAATTCCATGTATGATGCATTACTGATGTATTACTCTGAATTGATGGTTATTTGACAAAGTAACCAAATGTATCTACAGTATATGGTAATTTTTTTAATGATTTTTTTTTAAGTACAAACTGATGGTGTCTGTGTTACCTCTACAGGTTTTGGGACTTATTTTGGGATCACGAGCCAGAGAAGGGGGACACCAGGGAACTGTGTGCCCGGCTGTCGCCAGGAGACAGCCACAGGGCCGGTTGGTACGCCACCATGTGCAAGAACAGCCTGAAGAGCATCTGTGAGAGGACCCAGGGCACCCTGCAGTGACAGACTCTATCTCAGGAGAGGAGAGAAAGGGGAAGGGAGAGGGTAGTTAGAGTCCGTGCCGTTTGGTTGCATTAAATATCTTTTAACTGTCTTTTGATGTATGGTATTGGTAATTATGCAATGTATGTACAACTGAAATACATAACGAAATACCTATGATTTGTCATTTTCTCTTGCTGGTGGATGTGGGGGTTTGCACATTGAAAATTAAGTTGCTGTAAAATTGCTAGCCTACGTCCATTTTTGGACTTTTAAATTAAGAATATAAACCCATTGATTCTCCAAGTATTCACACCCCTTGACTTTTTCCAAATGTTGTTGTGTTACAGCCGGAAATTCAAATGGATTGAAGTGTAGATGTTTTTGTCACTGGAATATACACAATAATTTTACAAATGATTTCAAAATGGAAAGCGGAAATGTCTTCAGTCAATAAATATTCAACCCTTTTGTTATGGCAAGTTTAAATAGGAGATAAAAAAGTGCTTAACAAGTCACATAATAAGTTGCATGGACTCACTCTGTGTGCAATAATACTGTTTAGCATGATTTAAATGCCTACAGTATCTCATCTCTGTACCCCGCACTCAGTCCCTCAGTTGAGCAATGAATTTCAAACACAGAGTCAAGAACAAAGACCAGGGAGGTTTTCCAAAGCCTTGCAAAAAAATGAAAAACATGAATATCCCTTTGAGCATGGTGAAATTATTAATTACACTTTGTATCAATACACCCAGTCACTACAAATATACAGGCGTCCTTCCTAACTCAGTTGCCAGAGAGGAAGGAAACTGCTCAGGGATTTCACTATGAGGCCAATGGTGACATTAAAACAGTTACAGAGTGGCTGTGATGGAAGAAAACTGAGGATGGCTCAACAACATTGTAGTTACTCCACAATACTAACCTTATTGACAAGAGTGAAAATAATTAAGCCGGTACAGAACAAAAAAATATTTCTAAACATGCATCCTGTTTGCAGCAAGGCACTAAAGTAATACTGCAAGAAATGTGGCAAAGCAATTAACGTTTTGTCCTGAATACAAAGTGTTATGTTTGGGGCAAATCCTTATTTTCAAGGATAGTGGTGGCTGCATCATGTTATGGGTATAATTGTTAAGGACTGGGGTGTTTTCCAGGATAAATAAACGTAATGAAGCTAAGCATCCTAGAGGAAAACCTAGTTCAGTCTGCTTTCGACCAGACACTGGGAGATGAATTCACCTTTCAGCAGTTGCTTATCAAGAAAAGAGTTGCCGAGTTACAGATTTGACTTAAGTCTGTTGTCTAGTAATAATCAAAAACCAATTTGACAGAGCTTGAATAATTTTTTAAAGAACAATGTGCACATATTGTACAATCCAGGTAGAGACTTTACCAGAAAGACTCAAAGCTTTAATTGCTGCCAAATGTGATTCTAACATGTATTGACTCAAGGGTGTCACTACTTATGTGAATGTTTATTTCTGTGCAAACATTTCAAAAAATATAATCACTTTGTCATTATGGGGTGTTGGGTGAGAAAACAAGTCTGTTGAATACATTTTGAATTCAGGCTGTAACACAACATCGTTTTGAATAAGACAAGGGGTATGAATACTTTCTGGTGGCATTGTAACTTATGAATGAATGCCTTATGAGCTCAATTACCCCATCAGAAGCCAAAATATAAGTTAGTTTTTTACTCCATTGTTTGTAACAATGGAATTATAAACAAACACTGTAGGCCTATAGCCGCGAAACATAGCTACATGTTGAAAGCTATCATTTTGATATTATTTCATTTAACCTTTATTTCAACAGGGAGTCTGATTGAGACCAAGGTATCTTTCACCATGGAGCTCTGTATTTTACAATTTCACACATTTTACAAGATATCAATATAAAATACAAGAGACTACAAAATCACTAAACTACAGACACACTCAAGAAAAACAATCACATTCTTCAAAAATATCTTCGATCAACATTTTGAACTGCCTGAGAGGCACCAACTTGTCTAGCTTAAAAGAGAACTCTGAAGATCGTTCAGAGTTCAGAGAGAAACTAAAGGCTGTTTTTCCATGAGCTGTAGCAACACACTGAATTTCCAGAGTCAGCATCCCTATGATTCCGGCAGGGTAGCCTAGTGGTTAGAGCGTTAGACTAGAAACCGGAAGGTTGTGAGTTCAAACCCCCGAGGCTGACAATGTACAAAATCTGTCATTCTGCCCCTGAACAGGCAGTTAACCCACTGTTCCCAGGCTGTCATTGAAAATAAGAATGTGTTCTTAACTGACTTGCCTGGTTAAATAAAGGTAAAATGTAAAAAAAAAAGTTAAAAAAATTCCGGTGGGTCAGAAGTTTACATACACTAGGTTGACTGTGCCCTTAAACAGCTTGGAAAATTCCAAGCTTCTGATAGGCTAATTAACATAATTTGAGTCAATTGGAGGTGTAGCTGTGGATGTATTTCAAGGCCTACCTTCAAACTCAGTGCCTCTTTGCTTGACATCATGGGAAAATCAAAAGAAATCAGCCAAGACCTCAGAATATTTTTTTAGACCTCCATAAGTCTGGTTCATCCTTGGGAGCAATTTCCAAATGCCTGAAGGTACCACGTTCATCTGTACAAAGAATAGTACGCAAGTATAAACACCATGGGACCACACAGCCGTCATACTGCTCAGGAAGGAAAAGTGTTCTGTCTCCTAGAGATGAACGTACTTTGGTGTGAAAAGTGCAAATTGATCCCAGAACAACAGCAAAGGACCTTGTGAAGATGTTGGAGGAAACAGGTACAAAAGTATCTATATCCACAGTTAAACGAGTACGATATCGACATAACCTGAAAGGCCACTCAGCAAGGCAGAAGCCACTGCTCCAAAACCACCATAAAAAAAGCCAGACTGCGGTTTGCAACTGCACATGGGGACAAAGATCGTACTTTTTGGAGAAATGTCCTCTGGTCTGATGAAACAAAAATAGAACTGTTTGGCCATAATGACCATCGTTATGTTTGGAGGAAAAAGGGGGAGGCTTGCAAGCCGAAGAACACCATCCCAACCGTGAAGCACGGGCGTGGCAGCATCATGTTGTGGGGGTGCATTGCTGCAGGAGGGACTGGTACACTTCACAAAATAGATGGCATCATGGGGAGGGGAAATTATGTGGATATATTGAAGCAACATCTCAAGATATCAGTCAGGAAGTTAAAGCTTGGTCGCAAATGGGTTTTCAAAATGGACAATGACCCCAAGCATACTTCCAAAGTTGTGGCAAAATGGCTTAAGGACAACAAAGTCAAGGTATTGGAGTGGCCATCACAAAGCCCTGACCTCCATCCTATAGAAAATGTGTGGACAGAACTGAAAAAGCGTGTGCGAGTAAAGAGGCCTACAAACCTGACTCAGTTACACCAGCTCTGTCAGGAAGAATGGCCAAAATTCACCCAACTTATTGTGGGAAGCTTTTGGAAGGCTACCCGAAACCTTTGACCCAAGTTAAACAATTTAAAGGCAATGCTACCAAATACTAATTGAGTGTATGTAAACTTCTGACCCACTGGGTGTCACACCCTGGCCTTAGTTATCTTTGTTTTCTTTATTATTTTGGTTAGGCCAGGGTGTGATATGGATGATTTATGTGTTTTGGCTTGTCTAGGGTTTTTTGTAGATTTATGGGGTTGTGTTCAGTTTAGGTGTCTAGATAAGTCTATGGATTGGTTCTAGATTGGTTCTCAATCAGAGGCAGGTGTTTATTGTTGTCTCTGATTGGGAACCATATTTAGGCAGCCATATTCTTTGGGTATTTTGTGGGTGATTGTTTCCTGTCTTTGTGTTTTATGCACCAGTTAGGACTGTTACGGTTTTTTCACGTTTATTGTTTTGTAGTTTGTTCATTTTTGAGTTTTCTTATTAAAGAACCATGAACTATAACCACGCTGCGTTTTGGTCCGCCTCTCCTTCCCAGGAAGAAAGCCGTGAAACTGGGAATGTGACAAAAGAAATAAAACCTGAAAGAAATCATTCCCTCTACTATTATTCTGACATTTCACATTCTTAAAATAAAGTGGGTATCCTAACTGACCTAAGACAGGGAATTTTTACTAGGATTAAATGTCAGGAATTGTGAAACTGAGTTTAATTGTATTTGACTAAACTTCCAACTTCAACTGTACTTCTATGGGTGCGTGAAGATGTCAGGAATTGTGGGCGTTTTCGACGCAACGTCAAAGAGACCTACTTACTGATAGAGCAAGTAGTGATGAGTACTTCCTGTCACCCGTGATAAATTGAAGTGCACTATGAAAACACTGCCTTCATGTAAATGATGTCACCATAGTCTGCAACAGGAAGAAATGTTGATTGCATTCTACTATTTAGTGATAGTCATTACCTATTTCTATAGAAGGGCATGTTTATCCTCAGTTTCTTAAAGTAACTGTCCAGTGTTTCCAGATTTCTATGAAATATGACTTAGAATTAATTCCAATACGAGTGAAATAGTTTTCATTACAAGAAAATGGTCATTAAATATGTTAAAAATCTGCTTTTCTATGTTGGAATGGTGAGGGCATATAACATTTATTAAAAAATATTCATGCAAGTAGACCATTGATTGGCCATTGACTGATTGGCCATTGACTGATTGGCCATTGACTGATTGGCCATTGACATCATCCTCTATGAGGAGATAGCAAGCATTTTAAAAACGTCTATTTGAGAAGTTTTAGTTGGGGCCAACAATATTATTTGGGTACTGGTTAAAAGTTCAATTTTCATTGGACAGTTATTTTAGCTAACTTATCAATATGCTTTATAAAAGACTACTTATGGTCTATCCACATGCCCAGATATTTGTAAGCAAGAACACAGTAAATGTGGTTATCATCTAAAGTACATAAGCTTAAATCATTAAACTCGTTTTTACAACCTCTAGAAAACCACATATACTTCATTTAACATGCATAATGGATGGTCAATCCTTGCATAATAGATGGTCAGTCCTTGCATCCATAGCTCTGTCTATCAATTTGAAACTGCTAACATTTCTCCAGCCCCATCCCTTATCCATTTACAAAAACAGTGGAGGGGTTGTGCCTTTGTTATTGTTTAAAATTGATTGCCCCTTTAACTTCTTAATCCAGCAAGCCCAAATCTGCTCAAACAATCCTAAAACAAAGCAGCTATTATCATCAGCGTTTCAGATACAAAATATACTTGTATTATTTCTCTGACTGAGGAAACAATAAAAGTTTCAGGCATTAGCTTGGTTTGAGATTCACTAAAAACATGCCACCTCGATACAGCTACGACCTGAAGTGACTTTTTCATACCAGGTTAGGAGAAGTTAAGCAACAGGTTAGGATAATTAATGAAGCAGGTTAGGAGTATTAGTGTAAGGTTAGGAAAAGGGTTAGGGAAACTGCTCTCTTATCCTGCTACGAAAGTAAACTACCTTCTAGCCGTAGCTCTAGCGAAGTGATTGCATCCTGGTCTCAGAGCATTTTGTATGATTATGTATGTAAATCTGAGACATTCTATTTAGTATGACATGTTTGGTTTCATATGGTATGTATTAAATTGTGGATGTCCATCACCCATTTCCAATGATATGTTACGAATTACAATACATATTATATGTAATGAATTTGCGAAACGTACAATATGTTACGAATATGCTAAACGTATGATATGTTACGAATTCTAACTAGTGGATAACGTTAGCTAGGCTAGGGGTTAGAGTTAGGGTTGTGTTTAGGAGTTAGGTTAAACGGTTAAGGTTAGGGGAAGGGTTAGCTAAAAGGGTTAAGGTTAGGGTTAGCTTAAAGGTTTAAGGCTAGGGTAAGGGTTGATACGATAGAGTGATTATGGAAATTCGTTGAAATTTGTGTAAATCATTGTTTTGATTGGTATGAATGTTTTGCAGATTGAAATCAGTCAAAATGTCTGCCGTAATCGAAGAGTAAATCAAGAAATACGAAACGGCTCCTTTTGAGGCCCGATTCCCCAACACTAACCAGACCCAAAACTGCTTCCAGAATCACCTGGGTAATAACCACAACACTTTCTAAATTTTTTTGCCATTCAGCGCCGTACACAGAGTTGCTTAGGCTAGGCCTATATGGCTTCAGTGCTGTTCTCCTTTCAAACGATAGACCTTATTCAAACTGGATATTCAAAGACTTTTATACATCTCACGGGCACCTCATACGTTCACAGGCAAAGTTATTTTCCTCGCTAAACCAATGTATGCTTAAATAATGTTTTTTGAAGAATGAATCAACTTCGGCTAGGGTTGGTCGATTTGTTTATTATCTGTGAGGTTGAACGTGAGGAAAGTTCAACACAGTTTTGTTTTCCATACACTTCTATAGACACTCCAGCTTCCCGTCCCACTAGCCTAGATTTCCAATCATCATGGACGTACTGCGAGGAAAGTCTGTAGCATCGATTATCATCAAAACACCATGACATAGCTATCATTAAATTCAGCCAATAGTTACAATGATAATAGTCTCCATGTTTTCTTGGGCCAGGCCCACTCTGGGTGGTTGCCATGGCACTTGCTGAATTCAACTTGAGCTTTAACCAAAGCAGGGAAAGCTAGAGGTAGGTTCATGTCAATAGGTGACAGCTCAGTTGTTTCGGTTGTTTCACTTGCTCCTATGGTTTTGCTGGGTTGATACGGGTAACTGTGGGAATGCTTTGTTAGGATTAGCCTAACTCTAGGCCTAACCCAAATGCTTAATGGGCTCCTGCTTTTGAGTATTTTTTTAATCCTTTGTTTTTGGATTTATTTGGGCCATTATTAATACACAACATAATTTGCAGTGTGCACGGTATAAGGCCTCACCTTCCCTCTGTATTATGTAGCCAAGTACAATGTGAACACCTTAATTGTCAACTGATATTTAATTGTCAACAGACATTTTCAACTGTCACTGACCATAATGAGCACTCATCTACTCAAAATGCTATTGACTACTGCTGTTGTAATGCTCCGGGTGTCGTGGGTGTGGAGTCAAATGCTGTGCGTTTTTTAATAGCACCTAACGCACCACAGGGTGCTCACAAAAGTTACGTTCCCAAACACAGGGAATCAAAATGTACAATGGAACAAAATCACGACCAGGCACAAAACACGTACCTCTACAACAGAGCCGAAGGTTACATAGAAATAATCCCGCACAACAACCAGGCGGGCCGGCTGTCTAATAAAGACAAACTAATTAACCCTACACAGGTGCTACCACTAAACATACAAGGAGGGGGAGGAAAAACAATCAGTGGCAGCTAATAGGCCGGTGACGACGACCGCCGAGCGCCACCTGCCCGGGAAGAGGAAACACCCTCGGTCGGACTCGTGACAGCTGTTCCCCGACTAACTTGAATACTTGAAGTATCCTTGCGTATTAACTGCAAAATACTGGCACTGTAAAGGCTAAACTAATGGAAATATCCCCTTCGTCCGTTCATATGCATTTTTGTTAGTCAGCACTATGTCCCTTCCTCCGTCCAGACTTCCACAGATCTAACAAGGCTCTGTCAGACAAAAGGCCAGGATGTTGCACCCTTTGAGTGGTACCAGAGAGTCTACAAGAGCCTGTGCCCGTTGAGCTGGGTCCGTGTCCCTCGTTCACTCGTTCTCTCTGCACCATACTGCCTTACAGTTAGCTTTGAACACTCTAGTGTATATTCGCTTTCAATCATGTGCCCGCTGAAGAGACTTCTATTCAAATCAGTGGTGCCAGTCATCATTGGAAGAAAAAAAACGTGCTTGTTAATGCAGGGTTAAAGGTGATGTGGCTGGTCACAAATGTCAAGATTAACTCCCCCATCTTCCTCTCTCATTTGTCATATTTTATCTGTCATTGTGTTCTCTACCACGGGACATTTACCGAGTTTCTCTCTCTCCATTTGGCAAAATGGGCCGATCAGATTGAAGCTGGAAGTTTCCCCGGAAAAATCTAAATGGACACATTCCATGACCTCTTCCACTGATCTCGCGCCCGTTCCCCCGACTTCCCTTATGCACATCTCATTGTCTCTGTTAAGCATTTTGATGTTTCTGTAAAAATTACTACTAAATATTTAATGTTACGATGATGTTTGGTCATGTTGAATTTGCTTTAGTGTTGGACAGTCCCATCAAATCAATCCACAAGACAGGATAGGTCGGTATATTTAAAAGGTACAAGGGAATAAAAGAATTGCTGACATTCACAAAAGAGCTAAGACTGGTAACGGAAGAGAGTTCTCATTGAAAAATGTCAAGAATATAGATATACATACTCTACTTCTGGGACCAACATCTATGGCAGCATTTTTGCCATTTGATTTGATTGCTAGACTACGTACTCTCACATGGTTGGTCACCAGGTGTCATTGTACTATGTGGGTTGTTCACATTCTCTCTTCGTCCCTGAGTAGTCCTGGATGTAGTATATTTTGTAAGAAGAATGAATAAGCCTCAGCCACTCCCTCCCAGCTTCTGTCTCCTCAGAAGTGTGTGGTTCGTTTACATTTTATGTAAAAAACTATTAGCAGCAACAGTTATGGTGTTTTGATAATAATGACTGAAAAGAACTATACTCTTGGCACCTTTTTTATTTATTGCCCTATCCACCAGTGGCGGTCAGTTCCATTTTTTATTCATGAGCATGGCCTTATTTCTATTATAGCATATTGGATCATTTTCCATTCACCCAGTTCATTGTAACAGAGATAGGTTTAGGCTACTACATGATACTCTAATTTTCCCTATACCCATCATGAGGTTGCTACAACTTAGCCTACGAATGACATTGTTGTTGAAATTCTTACACAGGGACACTCGAAGTCAATCTTAAATGAATCATTGTTTATTTGTCAACGCTCTGGGGAGATTCCAACCAACTCAATGCACCAAGTACACATGTCGATCAGGAGCTCAACCGAGGCAGTCCTGTTAGTTCCCTTATATACTGGTTACAGACACGTTACATGGGCATAGTTCATAGGGTTGGTTCCTACATACGGTCCTCCCCTTCCTCCTCCGAGGAGCCTCCACTGCTATCCACAACCTGGTGGCCATTGGTGGGAGGAGCTGTAGGAGGATGGGCTCATTGTAATGGTTAGAATGGAATAAATGGAACAGCATTGAACACATCAATCACACGTTTGACTATTTTCCATTCTAGACAGTATAATCAGCCCGTAATCCTATAGCTCCTCCCACCAGCATCTGTCCCAACCTGTTGAAGACATTCGAAAGGATACCACTATTTTCTTCCACTAACCCATCATAGCATGGGTTGAAAACAGTGTATATAGGCCTATGTGTGCCTATGGTTGAACATTGATTGGCATGTGCGTTGCAAAAAAAATATGTGAGTTATTATTTAAACAGAAACTACAAAATTAAATTGTTAGAACAATAACATTAAATAAAATCCCCAAATGATGCAACTGACCATGAGGGTTGTAGGAAAGGAATTGCAATGAGGAAAGGGTCAATTACAAAAGAAAAATGCTCAGAGACTAAATACAGGCACAACCAGCGGTGGTTTTAGGTATAGGCGACATGGGCAGCCGCCCAGGGCGTCATCTTGCCGGGGGCTGCACGGGGCGCCCGCACAAAAAATAATTGGAATTGCCATTTGCGCGATCTATTGTCTATTGCTCATTTGCACGTCACGTCAATGATATCATGTCATCGTGTAGGACTGTGGATCAATTAACCTTGTCGGAGTGGGCGCTCTGATTCTAATTTGTGAGTTAGGCAGGCTACTTACTGCCTGGGAAGGTCTCCCACATATAAGTACGAGATGGGGAGGGGGCGGGGGTAGGTTGACTTCAGGTCTCCCCACTGGAAGCCTAAGGTAGGGGGAGCGGGGGAATCTATCAAATAGCGCACCTCTAAATTTGTACAATACTAATGCAATTAGTAAAATCCGTCACACTGTCAAATGCTACCAAATAAACCACAATTCATTCATAATACTGTGAAAGTATAGTTTCACAGACATATTGTTGCATTTTTTTCTGGTTTGTGCTAAATCATTAAGAATAATATAAAACCAGTCTGCACACCACCAAGGTGAATTGGTTTAGTCTTGACTCTTGGTTGACAGTGTTGGGGGACGGGTAATGTATTGATGCTCGAGTGCCAAATGTCTTTGGACACTGTGCTATCTAACCTCCAAACAAGCTTCAATGCCATACAACACTCCTTCCGTGGCCTCCAACTGCTCTTAAACGCTAGTAAAACCAAATGCATGCTTTTCAACCGGTCGCTGCCTGCACCTGCATGCCCGACTAGCATCACCACCCTGGATGGTTCCGACCTAGAATATGTGGACGTCTATAATTACCTAGGTGTTTGGCTAGACTGCAAACTCTCCTTCCAGACTCATATCAAACATCTCCAATCGAAAATCAAATCAAGAGTCGGCTTTCTATTCCGCAACAAAGCCTCCTTCACTCAAGCCGCCAAGCTTACCCTAGTAAAACTGACTATCCTACCGATCCTCGACTTCGGCGATGTCATCTACAAAATGGCTTCCAACACTCTACTCAGCAAACTGGATGCAGTCTATCACAGTGCCATCCGTTTTGTCACTAAAGCACCTTATACCACCCACCACTGCGACTTGTATGCTCTAGTCGGCTGGCCCTCGCTACATATTCGTCGCCAGACCCACTGGCTCCAGGTCATCTACAAGTCTATGCTAGGTAAAGCTCCGCCTTATCTCAGCTCACTGGTCACGATGGCAACACCCATCCGTAGCACGCGCTCCAGCAGGTGTATCTCACTGATCATCCCTAAAGCCAACACCTCATTTGGCCGCCTTTCGTTCCAGTACTCTGCTGCCTGTGACTGGAACGAATTGCAAAAATCGCTGAAGTTGGAGACTTTTATCTCCCTCACCAACTTCAAACATCAGCTATCTGAGCAGCTAACCGATCGCTGCAGCTGTACATAGTCTATTGGTAAATAGCCCACCCTTTTCACCTACCTCATCCCCATACTGTTTTTATTTATTTACTTTTCTGCTCTTCTGCACACCAATATCTCTACCTGTACATGACCATCTGATCTTTTATCACTCCAGTGTTAATCTGCAAAATTGTAATTATTTGCCTACCTCCTCATGCCTTTTGCACACATTGTATATAGAACCCCCCTTTGTTTTCTACTGTGTTATTGACTTGTTAATTGTTTACTCCATGTGTAACTCTTTGTTGTATGCTCACACTGCTATGCTTTATCTTGGCCAGGTCGCAGTTGCAAATGAGAACTTGTTCTCAACTAGCCTACCTGGTTAAATAAAGGTGAAATAAAAAAAATAAAAAATAAATAAAATCAACACAAATTTGTTTCTATTTGTCTTTGTTACTTCTATTTGATATTTATGAGTCTTATTTTTTTTAAATATTTTAATATTTATATAGTTCTAATTGTTCTAATTATTTATTTGTGTTGTTCCAAATGTCTGAATAAAAATGACAGTTAGTGCAGAATGGTGCTTTTATTTGTTTGTTGAGGGGCGCTGAAGGGGGGGGGGCATAGAATGTAGAACCGCCACTGGGCTCAACCTTTGTTGTATGATCAGGATGATGAAAGGACACAACCTGGGCCAATACCATCAAATTCAACTGACATTGATGCTGCAACATCAACTATTTGTGCCATGTTACTCCAACACACATGTCAAAAGTATTTTGGGCCTGTATTGGCCAAAATATTGTAGGCCTTCTTTTATATTGAGAATAATGGGGCACTGTGTAAGGGAGCATTTATCTTGATCTCAAAGAATGGACAACGAATGCTTTACTTGGCCTATGGTCTGAATAATTACTAAGAGCGTTGCTCTTTATTTGGGAACAAAGCCTACAAGTTAACAATGTAAATATTTATGAACAATATTTGTTTCATTCTGCTTGTACATGTTGATTGAACAACCCTGAGGCATGGGCTACTCTGTTATTATTCTCACACTGGGTCACGAGATTTCTGACAGCCATGTGATGTGATACCCAACACAGTTATTTCGTTTCAGTCCCACTGGCTCTTACAAATTCTGCTTGAGAACAAGATACGGGAGTCAATTTATTCAGCATATATCTATAAACCTTATTGTCGAACTGGCCTATGTTACAACTTCATCCATTTAAACAAATATTAGATGGGAGGAATAGGTCGCACGAAAGCGCATCCAAATGGATGGATCCGTATCGCGTTCGGTGACCGGCGCGTGATGCGTTACTTTGGTACACGGGTAGCCGCAGCAGCATACATCAGCTGATCACTCTCAAGGTCGACTTCGCAGAGCATCATGGGGAGGGCACTGAATCCACTGGTTCTACCCGGGGACCGCTACATCCCCAACAACTAAAACAACGCTGGTTCACCATCACCACCATAATAGGAGAATCACGCCTTTGCCCATGACGGCATAGCTGTCACGAGATGCGGATGCAAAATAGCGAGTCACGGATAAATCAGAAAGGAGGTTGGTTACGCAGAGAGCATCTCGTTTTTCATAGGTTGATGGAAGCTGGGCTATTGTCGAAAGGGGAACGTGCGGATTGTCGCGCATCCACTCCACGAACCTGAGCTATAGGAAACGAAAAACGTAGACATTTTCAAGAGGCTGTTTTTACAGTACCGCATTGGTGCCAGTGGAATCGTTAAGGGTGAGAGAGGAATAGCAAGTCTGGTCACGACAGGTGAATTGCGCAAATTGCTTGATTTATGCTATTATATAACATATGTAGGGCATTGCTGACAAATCGTCCGTATGAAGGATTGATAGTTGGTCAAGTGTATTGCTTGTTTGCCCGTTAAGAAGGCACCCGGCATCGGGTGGTAATGGTTCCATTTGACGTCTCTTTTTTGCATTTCATTAGAGTAGTGATTTTTTAAGCGAAGTATATTGTTTGCTGCTATCGGATTCATTATTGTCTTTTACGCATTGTAACAATGTAGCCTAACAACTGGACATAAAATAAACTAATTGAATGGAATCGTAAACGATTGAATACATTGCTATCTATGCAGATGTTATAAAGTAAGCTAGTCTGATATGAAATGATAAAACAATGTTATTTTAGGGCTACTTGAGAAAAATTCGTATAAGCAGCAGGGCAACGTTGTTTTTCTACTTGTGACCAGTTTCAGCACCAAGGACAGCGACGAATCAGTTCCTTATTTTTTGAGGCTGCAGCTTTGAAGACTGGGCGGTTCCGCAAGGCTTTTCTACCTGAAGATCTTTTCTCTTGTCCTCCTGTCCTGTTTGTCAACTTCTTATCAAGAGCTGCTTTTTATTATTGAATATCGCACTGAAGATGGTGGAGGAGGAGGTAGGTGCTGCTCCCTAATATAATACTGTGGACATAGTAGTAGCCTATGCTGCTGTTATTATATGCTGACCATGTACTACTCAGCTATACTATACTTTGACCATACAATGTGTGACCCCTCAAAAGGTCCCTTAACCTTTTTATGAGTACAATCCACCAAATTATTTCCAATTCTGTTGCATGCAGTCAGAATGTCATGTGACTGTTCAAAACCCACTTCATAGTGGTGGGTGTTGTACTGTCTGATGCTGTATATCAGTGAGTCATCCTCATGTTCTATGCTGAGTTTCCATGAGCGAACCAGTGATATAATTGGACAGTTTACTGTTCTATGAATTATAGGGTCCAGAAATAGCCTTTTTTAGTATTGTTACGTCTTTCCTATAATTCAAATATGATGTCATTTTATTCAGTTGCGAGAGAGAGAGAGAGAGGTATTTCCCCTCCAACAATGCATTGGTGCAAGGAGCAGCAATGCCATGTTTTATCGCTCTGTGTTTTTGGTCTATTTTAGCAAGTGCCAATTTAACTGTCACCTCCAGGCAGTTGTTATGACAATGAGGAAGAGACAGATTCTCTTGGATGAAGGGGGCTATGGAAGAAGCCATGTGTGCATTCTTAGAAACAGGGAGGGTGAAAGAGATGCAGTCTGGGAGGGGGCTGTGGAAGAAGTAGTGTATTATATCATTAGACAGAAAGGGAGGGGAATAAAAAGAGGCACAAGAGAGATGAAGCCCTGAGACAGAATCAGAGTGTTCAGCTCACTCAGATCAGATGGATAAGTTCCACTTCTGTGACTCTGAAAAGGACTACAACCCTGTAGCATGCTTATTTTTATCTGAGCGTTTGCTCACTTTGCAAACAACTCTATTTCTAGGCTACTAGCACAGAGTTGCATTGTAAACATAACTGAGGTATGACGGTGTGTAATCGTGGAATGAACACCCAGCATTTGAAGAGCTCTTTTACCACAGTCTTATTTTAAAACTCTCTCAACTCTAATCTTATTTCATGACTTGGGTGTTCTTTTCAAATGACGCATTCAATATTGATCAAATTATTATACTAACCAAGAGAATTTTACAGATTAGTCACTGTTTTGAATGCATCTCATGGCTGCTTGTTTCTACTGAGTAATTGTGACTTGACAGGCAGCGAGGGGGGTTAGGGTAAGAGAAGAAGAGAGATGGGGAGTGGTGGAAGGTGCACTTCAGTATATAAACAGAGTGATAGGGGGAGGGAAGAGAGGGAGGGCAGGTATGGTGGGGGCTATAGTGTATTGCTCCTGTTTGTTTAGAGTGTGTTAAAATACCACAGACTGTCCTAGTGTACGTTTTGTGGACACGCGCTTTGTCTTGTGATACATCCCAGCCTACTTCAGTTCCTGTTTTTCATTGGGATGTTCGTTATAGATTTGTATGGCTTTTGTGAAAACAGTTCCACTATTTAATGGAGCCACCATCACTTTGCGAGACCTTCCCATCAAAACAGAGCGATACAAACACAGCAAATATATACCATTCAAATATGTTTGGAAATCTGAAAAATGGTGATTAGGAGAAGAGATGGAAAGGCAGTGTTTAGTGGACCAGAATTGCATCATTCAGCTATAGTTAGATGTAAGGTGATGTAAAGATCAAATAAATTATACTGATGCCAAGAACATTTTTATCAGGTATGAAGGGAAGACAAAGGGCTGTGAGAAATAGGTTTAACTCGGGACACATGAAAGGTAGGGTGTATACGAAGAGTACAGGGCAGCAGAAGACGAACAGCAGAGGAACTAATAATTTTAGAGATGGGAAACGGGCCAATAAACCGGGGGTAGAGTTTGCGGGAATCCACCCAGAGGGGCAGATCCCGGGTGGATAGCCATACCTTCTGCCAGAGACGATACCAAGGAGCCAGGGTCCGATGGCGATCCGCTTGTCGTCGATACCTGGAGGTGGTCTTGAGGAGGGCCGACTGGGCTCTCCTCCAGGTACGACGACAGCTACGGACAAACATCTGGGCAGAAGGTGCGCCGAGCTCTTCCTCCTGCTCGGAGAAGAGCGGGGGCTGCTACCCCAGTGAACATTCAAAGGGCGATCAGCCCGTGGCAGATCAGGCAAGGGTGATGAGTGTGTATTCCTCCCACACAAGCTTCTGGCTCCAGGTGTTGGGGTTGGCAGAGATCAGGCAGCGTAGAGTTGTCTCAAGGTTCTAGTTGGCTCGCTCCGACTGCCCATTGAACCCAGAGGACAGCCTGGCTGACGACCCAATGAGGGTGCAGAACGCCTTCCAGAACCGGGACGAGAACTGAGGGCCACGGTCGGAGACCATGTCCACGTGCAGTCCATTGAACCGGAATACGTGCTGCACCATGAGCAGGGCCGTCTCCTTGGCCAAGGGTAGTTTGGGGAGAGAAATGAAGTGGGCGGCCTTGGAAAACCGGTCACCCACTGTCAGGATGGCTGTGTTGCCCTCAGACGGGGGAGACCCGTGACGAAATCCAGGGATATGTGGGACCAGGGACGGTGAGGGACAGGCAGAGGTTGGAGTAGGCCAGCCGTAGCTTGCCAAGGAGTCTTGTTCTGAGCACACACAGTGCAAGTGGCGACGAATGCGCAGACGTCAGGAACAATAGTGGGCCACCAAAAGCGTCATCGCACAAACACCAGGGTTCACCGGGAGCCTGGGTGGCAGGCAAGCCTGGAGGAATGGGCCCACTCCAGGACCGCGGAGCGGACAATGTCAGGCACAAACATCCGGTTATCTGGGCCCCCTCCCTAGGGTTCGGCTGGGACCGCTGCGCCTCCCGGACCTGTTTCCCGTCGCCAGGCACTAGGTGGGAAGAATGGTCTCGGGCTCCAGGGTGGTAGCCGTAGGGTTATAGCGGCAAGACAGGGCAGCTGGCCTGACGTTCTTGGACCCCGGCCGGTAGGAGAGGGAAAGGTTGAACCGGGTAAACAGCGGGGCCCATCTCGCCTGCCTGGAGTCGAGGCGCTTGGAGGTGCGGAGATACTCCAGGTTTTTGTGGTCGGTCCACACAATGAACGGATGCTCCACCCCTTGGAGCCAGTGCCTCCATTCCTCCAATGCCATCTTCACTGCGAGATGCTTCCGATTCCCCACATTGTAATTCCTCTCCGTGGCAGTGAGGCGGTGGGGGAAGAAGGCGCAGAAATACATATTAAGGTCCATGGCACAACGTTGGGACAGATCCGCTCCCACTCCAAAATCCGAAGCATCTGCCTCCACCACGAACTGACAGGAAGGGTTCGGATGAGGTTGGAGTAAGATCTTTCAGATACAAAGGCCCAACTGACTGAAATAATTTACCTGATTCAATCAGGGCATTAAAATGCTTCCTATCCTAGACTCTGGTGACATTATCTATCAAAACACAACCAAGACCTTAGTTAACCCAACTGCTGCTTCCTATCCTAGACTCTGGTGACATTATCTATCAAAACACAACCAAGACCTTAGTTAACCCAACTGCTGATTCCTATCCTAGACTCTGGTGACATTATCTATCAAAACACAACCAAGACCTTAGTTAACCCAACTGCTGCTTCCTATCCTAGACTCTGGTGACATTATCTATCAAAACACAACCAAGACCTTAGTTAACCCAACTTCTGATTCCTATCCTAGACTCTGGTGACATTATCTATCAAAACACAACCAAGACCTTACTTTGTGAATTAGATGTCATTTATAACCGTATTTGCAGATTCATTCTTGGATGCCATTTTAACACTCACAAACAGAAGACAACTGCACTGGTACCACTTTATTTGTTACATGTATCAACTTAAATGTCCCTGTATAGGAACACCTAACTTTACAAGACTCGCACTACTCCTTTCGACAACAGCAGCAATTACAAATTCCAAGGGTACATCCTGAGGTTGGAGTAAGATCTTTCAGATACAGAGGCCCAACTGACTGAAATAATTTACCTATAGAAATCAGGGCATTAAAATCCCACAGGGAATCTCTTGTGTCCAAATGAAAAAAAATGAGGAAAAAAATTATACTTAGTAGCAAGAATAATATGTCAACTATTGTCTAATAATAATAACCATGAAATAACAACAATACAAATGTATATTGACAACATCAATGATGTGTTTTGATAGATAATGTCACCAGAGTCTAGGATAGGAATCAGCAGTTGGGTTAACTAAGGTCTTGGTTGTGTTTTGATAGATAATGTCACCAGAGTCTAGGATAGGATGTTGTCAATATACATTTGTATTGTTGTTATTTCATGGTTATTATTATTAGACAATAGTTGACATATTATTCTTGCAACTAAGTATCATTTTTTTCCTCATTTTTTTTCATTTGGACACAAGAGATTTCATCCTGCAAAATATTGAATAAATAATTAAATATTCCGTGATGGTACAGGTCGAGAGAAGAATGAAGGTGGTTCAGGAAACATGTGTAAACTTGTCTGAGACTTCGGGAGGTTTAGGCTTTACCTCAGTGAGCTAATGCACAACGTTGGGACAGAACCGCTCCCACTCCAAAATCCGAAGCATCTGCCTCCACCACGAACTGACAGGAAGGGTTCGGATGAACCAGGATCAGAGCCGTGGTGAAGTGATGTTTAAGGTCCCGGAACGCCCGGTCAGAGGCCATGGTCCATGTGAACGGAACCTCGGTAGAGGTGAGGTTAGACAGGGGGAGGCCAGGCTGCTGTAACCCCGGATAAAGTGGAGATAGAAGTTGGCGAATCCCAGGAAGCATTGCAGCTGCACGCTGGACGTAGGCTGGGCGCACGTAGGCTGTTCTTCTCCACGAAGAACAACCCTGCGCCAGCGGGGATTAGGCGGGATGGATAAATCCAGTAGCTATTGAGTCCCCAATGTAGGTCCCGACAGTGAGTACTGGTGCCCCCAGGGCGTCGTGGTGCTAGGGAGAAGGTCAATCCCGCAGTCATCGGGGTGGTGCGGCAGAAGGGAAGTGGATTGGGACTTGCTGAACACCTCCCGGAGATCCTGGTACTCCGCGGGAATGGTGGAGAGATCCGGAACCACCTCCAAGGACCCAGGAAGACGTCCCTGGGCAGGTTGCGCCAACTTCAGAAAATTGGCGTGACAGAACAGACTGCAACCCATGATGGCACCTATAGACCAGTTGATGAGTGGGTTGTGTTGCTGGAGCCAGGAGGCTCCCAGGAAGGAGGAGTGGCCGGTGGGGCGGCCCTGCTAACCGCCGAGTTACTGAGGGGCGGTGGAGTTACCACCGTGGCAGGCTGCCCCCCAGCCAACCTGTGGAATTGCTCCCGCAGCATGTCCAACGCCTGGTCATGGCAACCAGCCAATGCTTGGACCCCCTCCATCAGCCCTCGAAGCAACTCCTCGTGCCTACCAATGGAGGCTCCTTGGGAGTAGATGGCGTTGCACAGCCGGCCCGGGTCTGCTGGGTCAATCATGGCCAGTTCGTACTATCAGGTATGACACGAAGACCTAGATGTAGACCATGTCGAATAAACAATAATTTAATGTTCCAACAGAGGCAGGCAATAGACAGGTCAAGACAGGCAGGGGTCAGAAAACCAGTGGTCGGGCAACTGTACCGGACGGCAGGCAGGCTCAGTGTAAGGCAGAGGTACCGATCCAGAGGGGGGGGGGGGCAGCGGTACAGGTCGGCAGGCAGGCTCAGGGTCAGGGATAGGCTGAGTGGTCAGGCAGGCGGGCTCAGAGTCAGGACAGGCAAGTGTCGAAACCGGGAGGGCAATAAAAGAGAGACTAGAAAAAGCAGGAGGTGAGACACAAAACGCTGGTTGACTCGAACAAACAAGATGAACTGGCAACAGTCCAACAGAAAACACAAGTATAAATAAACAGGGGATAATGGGGAAGATGGGTGACACCTGGAGATGGTGGAGTGGAGACAATCACAAAGACAGGTGAAACAGATCAGGGTGTGACACATTTGCTGTCTTATTATTTAATTGTAGTCACAAGGCAATTTACAACCAACATTTGGGGCCTTAACATTTCCTACACTGGTCCCTCACATTTCTTCTCTCAACACCTCTTCAACCACAAGCTCTATAGGTGGACCAAAGGGCACCTAATCCGTGAGGCATGGCCAGTCCAGTATCACATAACCTCTAACAATATGTCTTCTCAGCAGTGTCTCTGCATAGTGTTCTATGTTACTGGATTCAAGAGAAAAGACCCAGTGACCTGATTTATGTATGTGGCCTTCAAGGAGTTTCATTCGAGAACTGGCTACAGGGTCATTTAAGAACACAGTCAAATGTAAATAGCCTGCATTTTGGTATCCAGCATGTACCCTTATGTATATGCATAAGGCTATAAAGTGGTCTGCTAATGTTATAATGTATACTCTAACAGGGGTGGGCAACTCCAGTCCTCCAGGGCCTGGTTGGTGTCACAGTTTTGACCCAGCCCCAGTGAACACACCTGACTCCAATAATCACCTAATCAAGATCTTCATTTTAGAATGCAATTTGATTAATCAGCTGTGTTTGCTTAGGGATGGAGAAAAAGTGTGGTGAAAGACCGGTGAAATACCTTTTGAATAGAAATGTCCCCGGGTGAGCCCTCTTCATAAAGGTGGAAACTCCCTAAATTGTATCAGCATATCGATTTCGCAACCAGGGCTGGCAAAACCTTGGATCACTGCTATTCTAACTTCCGCAACGCATATAAGGCCCTGCCCCGCCCTCCTTTCGGAAAAGCTGACCACGACTCCATTTTGTTGATCCCTGCCTACAGACAGAAACTAAAACAAGAAGCTCCCACGCTGAGGTCTGTTCAACGCTGGTCCGACCAATCTGATTCCACAGAAGACTGCTTCCATCACGTGGACTGGGATATGTTTCGTATTGCGTCAGACAACAACATTGACGAATACGCTGATTCGGTGTGCGAGTTCATTAGAACGTGCGTTGAAGATGTCGTTCCCATAGCAACGATTAAAACATTCCCAAACCAGAAACCGTGGATTGATGGCAGCATTCGCGTGAAACTGAAAGCGCGAACCACTGCTTTTAATCAGGGCAAGGTGACCGGTAACATGACCGAATACAAACAGTGTAGCTATTTCAAACAAAGTCCGATATCATGCTGATTGGTACACAGCAAGGAATAAACTCCACAGCTGACAATTTCAAAAATCATGGAACAATTGCTTGAAAGTGTTGAAATATCTGAATTATCTTTTTGAAAGCATATTGATTACATTGGAAAAACAATGAACTATAAGCGTGATTTACTGTATCCATTAGAAAGACCTTAGTTAAACCAACTGCTGCTTCCTATCCTAGACTCTGGTGACATTATCTATCAAAACACAACCAAGACCTTAGTTAACCCAACTGCTGATTCCTATCCTAGACTCTGGTGACATTATCTATCAAAACACAACCAAGACCTTAGTTAACCCAACTGCTGATTCCTATCCTAGACTCTGGTGACATTATTTATCAAAACACAACCAAGACCTTAGTTAACCCAACTGCTGCTTCCTATCCTAGACTCTGGTGACATTATCTATCAAAACACAACCAAGACCTTAGTTAACCCAACTGCTGATTCCTATCCTAGACTCTGGTGACATTATCTATCAAAACACAACCAAGACCTTACTTTGTGAATTAGATGTAATTTATAACCGTATTTGCAGATTCATTCTTGGATGCCATTTTAACACTCACAATCAGAAGACAACTGCACTGGTACCACTTTATTTGTTACATGTATCAACTTAAATGTCCCTGTATAGGAACACCTAACTTTACAAGACTCGCACTACTCCTTTCGACAACAGCAGCAATTACAAATTCCAAGGGTACATCCTGAGGTTGGAGTAAGATCTTTCAGATACAAAGGGCCAACTGACTGAAATAATTCACCTATATAAATCAGGGCATTAAAATCCCACAGGGAATTTTTAACTAATAAAAACATCACCATGTGAAGATATGTGTAAATATTGTATATACCTGTCTGTATGTATGTATTATAGGTACTTAGTTGTATTAGTAGTTTTTGCAGTAGTTTGTATTAGTTGAAAGCCTATTAGTAGTTGTACAACAACTTTTTGATGTTGTCAATATACATTTGTATTGTTGTTATTTCATGGTTATTATTATTAGATATCAATTTTTTTTTCATTTGGACACAAGAGATTTCATCCTGCAAAATATTGAATAAATAATGAAATATTCCGTGATGGTACAGGTCGAGAGAAGAATAAAGGTGGTTCAGGAAACATGTGTAAACTTGTCTGAGACTTCGGGAGGTTTAGGCTTTACCTCAGTGAGCTAATGATGTATGACGTCATGTAGGCTGCAGATGACTTGGGTTTGACACCCGGCCAGAGACATTATAATAACTTAACCTTTGACTGTATGATGTCATTTCCAGATAGTGCATTTACAGCAGTATTAATGCCTCTGACAGAGTTTCAGTTTTACACTGTAGGGGCTCCTTGATCCGAATGTAATGTGCATAAACCCCTGATAACATACACTATCCCCATTCTGTCTCTAACAGAAAAAGCAGGTGACAGGATACCTCCTTTTCTCCCTGGCCACTGCAGTCATTGGCTCGCTGCAGTTTGGCTACAACACAGGGGTCATTAATGCACCGGAACAGGTTTGTAGGTTTATTTTGTGTTTTCTTATAGCAGTTAAAGCATGTGTGGGCTTTGGTTTTGTTAAACTGTACGTTATGTTTACGCTATGTTTAATCACTTTCCATCGTGCCTGTGGATATTGTACTATTACACTGCGCTTCATCAAGCGTTAAATCAAGAGATAGTGTCTTGATAACGCTTTATGTCTAATCATTCTCTCCCTCTCTCCGTCCCTCTGCTTTTCTCTCCCTCTCTCTCCCTCTCTCTTCCTCCCCCTCGCCTGTTTAGAAACTGCGGGCTTTCTTCAACAACACGTGGATGGAGAGGTATGGCGAGCCCATCAAACCAGGAACGTGCACCATTGTGTGGAGCTTTTCGGTGGCCGTCTTTAGCGTGGGCGGCATGGTGGGCTCCTTCAGCGTCGGAGTGATGGCAGACAGATTTGGGAGGTGAGGGGGTCACCCAGTATTCACCTATTTCACCCCGGTGCCATTTTTCACTGACTATCGTTTGTTTTCTAATGTTAACATTTCCAAACAGGGTAGCAGGTGCAGTTGTCAAAGCAAAAAGCAAAAACGTTGGACATTTGAGTCGGGATACTTAGAATAGCATTGCTAGTGGATTGTCAGTCATCTGCACTGGTTTTAAAAGACACAACTATTTATCAGCTACCCACACAATGTCGTACAACAATCAGCTGTGAATAAGGTTTATTAAAAGTATTGGGAATGTTGTCCATAAGGAGTGAATTTCGTTACTCTCCAGTTCTGGTCCTTTCCTTGGTCTATTTCTGTTTCTACCTCTGCTAAGCTGTCAGAGCCAATGGGTCTCCAAGGAGTCACTGGAGTGTGATTGGAATCGCTGCAAAAAAATGTCCTTAAACTATTCCTCTGTTTCCTTCTCCCACTACTATCCTCTACATCTCACTCTCCCTCCCTCTTAACCTCTCTCTCTGTCTATCTCTTACTCTACATGCTGTCTCTTAACCCTCCAATCTGTGTGTGTGTGTGTGTGTGTGTTTCTCGGGGTATTGGGATAAAGGAAATTGTCCATGTTCCTGGTCAACATCCTGGCTGTGATTGGAGGCCTCCTCATGGGTTTCTCCACCCTCTGCTCCTCCTACGAGATGGTCATCGCCGGACGCCTCGTCATCGGCCTCTTCTGCGGCCTCTTCACCGGCCTTACGCCCATGTACGTGGGGGAGCTGTCCCCCACCCCTCTACGGGGCGCTTTCGGCACCTTGCACCAGCTGGGCGTGGTTGTTGGCATCCTCGTGGCTCAGGTCAGTCCTTGATGGCAGCCATCTTGATTTCTGCCCATTAACTTAGGAATAGTCTTGTACATTACCATACCATCTGTTTACTTGTAATTCTGGGAATAAAGTCCCCATATATAGAATATTATGTTTTATGTGCGTATTGGGAGTATTCTTATATGCAGTGATGTAGTGATAAAAAATTTGGTGGGTAAACGCTGATCTCCATTAGCGAAAATAAAGTTACGGACCCTATACTTTCAATGCATTTTGCCGCAAAAGGTGGGTAAATGCTCATGCTAAACAAAAAAAGGTGCATAAACGAAGTTTACTTGCGTTTACTCTCCACTACACCACTGCTTATATGATTAAGTTGTAACCGGCAGACATTCCGATTTCTGATCACGCACCCCTGCCTCTTAACATTGGAGTAATGTCTTTGTCGAATTATATGCTAATTATTGTAATTATTTAATGAGTGCTAAATTATTTTTTAATAGGCGACTACTTCTTGCTCTAAGAATGCAATTAGTAATATTCCTCCCCTTCATTTTCTCCAGCACACTGTCGTGAAACCTTTTCCATTTGAATCCCTTTATAGAACTGCCTCATCCATTCCATACCACCAATGGATTATTTTATTGTTTAATACTATCAACTGTGGTGTGTAACCCATCAGTGCTTCCCATCCCATCAACGTACAGTATATCCCATTGATGTTTGCATGTAAGCTGTGGTGCTGTGAATTACACATTCCTGGTAGTAAAGTTAATCCTATCCTCTGTGTTGTAGATCTTTGGCTTGGAGTCTCTGCTGGGGTCGGACAAGTTGTGGCCTCTGCTACTGGCTCTGACGGTCGTCCCGGCCATGCTGCAGTGTATCCTGCTGCCCTTCTGTCCCGAGAGCCCTCGCTTCCTCCTCATCAACCAGAACAAGGAGGAGCAGGCCCGCAAAGGTGGGTGCTCCAAACCATAGAAACCATCAAATTGTTGAGGTTTGAGGGGCTTTGCACATTCTAGTAATTCTATAGCTACGCTCCAAATGCAATCATTTACTCTGGATGGTCAGGAAGATAAATGGAAGCGCTTCATTTAACACTTCTATTTTAGCTTGATACCTGGTATTGTATCTATTTGAGGTGAAATAATGTAGTAAAATGTAGTAATTTGGCGAGTTGTACAAAGACGCTAATACCAACATGTCACAATAAAACATACACTCAATGGTCAGTCTATTAGATACACCACCCTGTTCATGAAAACTATATACTTTTGGTCATGCAGTGTCTGTTAAATACGATTGAATGTGAATTGTGCATGCCAAACATAGGCCTGTGGCATTAATGCCCTTCCTCTGACTGGGCATGAATTTAACGCATACAGTGACAGGCTTAGACAGGCCAGGAGAGACGGAAGCTTGTTGAGCCAAGAAAAGAGTCCTTGACTGACGCACAGCATAGGCCAACAGCAGGTTTTGAAATCCCCGACAGTAGTGATCCCCGACAGTATTTCACACTGTCGGGGGTCACCTGAGTGCATCTCCTAAGCTCCTTTACACTGTTTTGTTTCAAACACACTGCTTTGGTGAATAAGATAATAAAAAAGGGAACATATGTTTTGGTCAGTCTTTTATGTGATGGGTACCGTAATGAAAGAACTGGCAGGACCATGGACAGCTACTGAACAAACAACTACAACGTAGGCCGGTTTTAGTGTTGGTGCTACTGGCTAGTCTGCTAGAAAATGTACTCAACTAGTGTTTTTAATTAAAGGTCCAATGCAGTTCTTATCTCGTCATCAAATCATTTTTGTCTGACAATTAAGTGTCTTACTGTGATTGTTTTAAATGAAACTGGTCAAAAAGAAACAAATTAGCCTCTTGGCAAAGAGCAATTCTTTCAAGCAATAATTTTGCAAGGACTGTCTTGGAGTGGTCTGAGTACGGAAGAAAAAACTGAAAACGAGCTGTTATTGTCATCGAGGTTTGAAACTCTCTTATTGGTCTATTAACTCATTTACCGCCTGGTGATGTCACCAGGCAGACCAAAACTCTATCCCACCAAAACAGGCTGAAATGTCTGGAGTTCTTTTCAAACAGCTCTTATGCTAAAAGGGCATTATCATAATTTCACAATTTAGGGGCCTCCTGAGTGGTGCTGTAGCCTAAGGCACCGCGTTGCAGTCCTGAGGTGACACTACAGCCTCGGGTTCGATTCCTGGCTGTGTCACAGCCTTCCGTGACTGGGAGCCCCATAGAGCAGGGCACAATTAGAGGGTTTGGCGGGGGGATTTCCTTGGCTCTTTGAACTCTAGTGACTCCTTGTGGTGGGCTGAGTGCCTGCAGGCTGACCTCAGTCGTCAGTTGAACATTGTTTCCTCCAACACATTGGTGCGACTTGTTTCCGGGTTAAGCGTGCAGTGTGTTAAGAGCGCATGACTCGACTCGACTTGACCTTCACCTCTCCCAAGCCCGTTGGCGAGTTGCATGAGACAAGAACGTAACTACCAATTGGGAGGAACAAGGGGGTTATAAACATAAATATGAATAATTTTCATAATGTCACAGTATTATTCCAACCTCATAGTGTGGAAATATAAATAAAACACAGGAAAATCACATTTTTGATCACGCCGGGCCTTTAAAGATGCTTTGCGCTACATTTCTTACTTCATTCCTCAAAGAAAATGATATCTGTAGGATATCTTGTACAAAACAAAGAAAGCTGTATGCACCTAAAGTATTTCAATATTTTCTTTAACATATTGTCATTACCTAACGATTTTACAAATACATCCTCTCTTTTTACAAGTTGTATGTCCTTCACATTAAAGTATAACTTATCTGCCTCTCTCACTCCGCCATTTTCTCCCCCCAGCCCTGGTGCGTCTGCGTGGCTTTGACGACGTGAGTAAAGACATGCAGGAGATGAAGGAGGAGAGTTCCAAGATGGCCATGGAGAAGAAGGTGACCATCCCTGAGCTGTTCCGCACCGCAGCCTATCGGCAGCCGCTCCTCATCGCCGTCATGCTCCACCTCTCCCAGCAGCTCTCCGGAATCAATGCTGTGAGTGAACTATGACTCCCAGGAGGCCACAGTGCAAACACATTCTAAATAGTCACCAAGGATAGCTCAGAGGACAGCTTAACAATACAGGGTCGCATTCACTAGGCACAAAACTGAAGAAAAAAGGCAGTGACTGGAAGGTACTATCTGAATGTATCCAATAATAAAAGATATGCTACAGTCTGCCCTTATGAAGGCGACCCAGGCCTATGCAAAGTTGAATAGTTGAATAACAGCTGCATTCAACATGCCTTATACTCTCAATCATTGCATGTTTGGGAGATTTGTTTGGATTATTCGATGGATTAAACATGATTTAATGGACGTACGTTTTACAGTATGATAAAAATACCACTTTGATGTGGCTTCCTATTGATAGATTGTAGCCTTGTTGCAGATCTAGAGTCGGCTTTCTATTCCGCAACAAAGCCTCCTTCCGACTATCCTACCGATCCTCGACTTCGGCGATGTCATCTACAAAATAGCTTCCAATACTCTACTCAGCAAACTGGATACAGTTTATAACAGTGCCATCCGTTTTGTTACTAAAGCACCTTATACCACCCACCACTGCGACCTGTATGCTCTAGTCGGCTGGCCCTTGCTACATTTTCGCCGCCAGACCCACTGGCTCCAGGTCATCTATAAGACTATGCTAGGTAAAGCTCCGCCTTATCTCAGTTCACTGGTCACAATGGCAACACCCACCCGTAGCACGCGCTCCAGCAAGTGTATCTCACTGATCATCCCTAAAGCCAACACCACATTTGGCCGCCTTTCCTTCCAGTTCTCTACTGCCTGTGACTGGAACGAATTGCAAAAATCGCTGAAGTTGGAGACTTTTATCTCCCTCACCAACTTCAAACATCTGCTATCTGAGCAGCTAACCGATCGCTGCAGCTGTACATAGTCCATCGGTAAATAGCCCACCCAATTTACCTACCTCATCCCCATACTGTTTTTATTTCTTTACTTTTCTGCCCTTTTGCACACCAGTATCTGTACCTGTACATGACCATCTGATCATTTATCACTCCAGTGTTAATCTGCAAAATTGTAATTATTCGCCTACCTCCTCATTTTTTAAATTTTTTTTCTACTGTGTTGTTTTCTACTGTGTTTCTACTGTGTTTTTTTTCTACTGTGACTTGTTTATTGTTTACTCCATGTGTAACTCTGTGTTGTTGTCTGTTCACACTGCTATGCTTTACCTTGGCCAGGTCGCAGTTGTAAATGAGAACTTGTTCTCAACTAGCCTACCTGGTTAAATAAAGGTGAAATAAAAAAAATAAAAAAATTCAATTAAGAATCTTATTGTCGCCCTCCACCAACCCTGTTCAGGTGTTCTACTATTCAACTGGTATCTTTGAGTCAGCCGGTGTCACCCAACCCATTTACGCCACTATTGGAGCAGGAGCTGTTAACACTGTCTTTACAGTGGTATCTGTAAGTAAAACATGCTGCATTTATTCTGGTTTTTGTGTTTCTGTGATGTATGTTTACGGTACGATAACTCCATTCTCTGTCTTCGTCAGCTCTTCCTGGTTGAGAGGGCGGGACGAAGGACTTTGCATCTCGTCGGATTGGCCGGAATGGCCGTCAGTGCCCTGCTCATGACTATTGCCCTCCTGTTGGTGGGTGTCAGTTTCTATTGGTTGTCACTCAACATAACAGATATGTCATTAATACATTAATTCATTTTCATTGCTATTGTTGATGAATATCTCCATCTCCCTCCCTCCTTCCCTCCCTCTCTCCTTCCCTTCTTCCCTCTCTTCCCTCCATCTTTCTTTCTTTATTCCTTCCCTCTCTCTCTCTCTCTCTCTGTCTCTCTGTCTGAGTAGAAGGGCTACTCGTCTCTGAGCTACCTGAGCATTGGGGCAGTGTTTCTGTTCGTGGCCATGTTTGAGATGGGGCCTGGTCCTATCCCATGGTTCATAGTGGCGGAGCTCTTCTCCCAGGGTCCGCGGCCTGCCGCCATAGCAGTGGCCGGCTGCTGCAACTGGACCGCCAACTTCCTGGTGGGAATCAGCTTCCCCAAACTGGAGGTGCGAGAGGTTTCTCTTGGTTTTCCATTAAGGACGAATCCTAACTTCCACTTAGGTCAGAAATGTTATTAATCATACGCTGACATACGCTGAGGTTAATTACTGACTTCCACTGTTTTTCTCTCTCTTTGTTTGTAATTCTGTAGGAGCTGTGTGGGCCTTATGTCTTTATCATCTTCATGATCTTACTGATCTTCTTCTTCATCTTCACCTTCATCAAAGTCCCAGAGACCAAGGGCAAGACCTTTGACGAGATCGCCCGTGAGTTTGGCGGGGCCACCCTGCCCCCTGCCACCTCTGTGGGAGCTCCTCCCACTAGTATCAGCGTAACACTTCCTGCCTCGCCCATCAAGGAGAAGGTTCCATTGGTGGAGGCGGCAGCAGCAGAGGATAGGTCCAACTCAACTGTACAGGAGAGCTTGTAGAATCCTGTGTTGGGTCAATGCTTAAAGTACAAGGGTTGGGGGTCAGCTGGTTCAAAAACAGATCAAAGCTTAATTCTTTGGCAGTTCAGGTACATGGGGACGAGTGTTTGACGTGAAGGGAAATATACCGTTCGTGTACATGGAAAGCCACAACACACATTTTTGGGTGGATACAGTAGCTAGAATGAATTAGTGTTATTTTTTCACATTTCTTTCTGTCATGTGTAATATATTTCTCAACCTATAGGTCAAAATGTGTATTTTAATTGTGTTGCCTTCTTTTCCTGAGTGCATCATCATTTAAACAGCTTTTAGTAAAGCCAAAGTGGGTCTAGTCAAAGCAAACAACCTCAATAGTGTTTCTGGTAAACAATAGTTTTAACAGTGAAACAGTAGATTAGGGTCAATTGCATTAGTTGGCTTTCATGGTTTTAGAAATAGCTTTTTTAAATAACCCAATAATCCCAGAATGATCGTACTTGACATTTAATTTCAACAGTTGTTGTATTTGAGAACAAAATAATATGCTTATACCCTACTCAACATAAGAATCCACTGCTAGAGAGAGAGAGAGAGAGAGAGAGAGAGAGAGAGAGAGAGAGAGAGAGAGAGAGAGAGAGAGAGAGAGATGGTACTTATTTCACTTTAACTTGCTTTAGGTGCACCTTATTAACCAAATAGAAATCAATTAAAATTCCAAGATTGCTAATATACTATTCAAAAAGCGATTTATGGCAAATTAATCAACATAAGGAATAATTAGAGAAATATTTCCCTGGGGGAGTAGAATTGCATTAACTATATTGTCTAAGGGGACAGATAGTTATTTTGGATATTAGATTATAATAGATTGTGATATGAGTCGTGATGTTATGAACTTGGATTTGATAAGAATCAACCATAGAGAGCAAAGGATCCATCGGTTTTCCCTGTGGAATTGAGTGTAATTTAGAATTGTTCTGCTGTGAGAGCATTCAGTCAAAAATGTGACGGTTATCTATTCAGTCTGTATTTGGAATAACACAATGGGACTTTAGTTGTGACCAAATGTGAGGATTTGTGCACAATGCTTTTTAATGACTCCCCTTTAAGTCTATACTCTACTTTGTGACACTTTGTCTGAAGATTAACCTTGTGGAACGTTGTTAAAAATCGAAATTTATTTAAAGATTTTATTGTATTGATATACTGTAGTATATATATATATATATATATATGTGTGTGTTACAAAAAAAATATTTATTTTTTATTTGTGGTTGTGTAAATTAGACGTAGTTATTTTTCTCCAAGCACTTTCACAATTTATTTTGCCTAGAAAGATGACAGGGTCATGGCTTTGTTCTTTATTTCTATAACATATTGTGGATATGTGTATGTGTTGCACTGGGAAAATACATTCCTTTGATGGTAGTATTCAGTATTTGACCTCTCCTCCAAGGAAAAAACGTTCTTCAATGGCAGCCCTCCCTCACTACTGTTAACAAGACTGTGGTACTTTACTAACTAAACCATACTCAGTTACCTTATGCACATTCACTTATTGTAAAAAGTTAGGAGAGAATTTATTTGTAAATATGTATTTTCAAAATGATATTTATATGTTGACTGCAGTGGTTGAATGTGGGCTTGTTCTGGCTTATGGGATGCCCATCGTCCAATGAGTGAAAAAGAGAAGGAAAGAGAGAACAAGTATTGGATTGTTTCCTATTAATACACTGAAGCATTGACATACATTACTCTATTAACTTTGTGTTAAAGTATTATTTATGTCAAAATGGACACTGGATAATAAAAAAAACAGTTCCCTTACCACTGCTTCCCTCACTCTCCCTCTCTCTTCCACTTCCCACATGCCTTCCACTTGTTCAGTATCCACCTTATGCTGTCCCCAGTGTGTGCCTAAAAAAAAGTGTATTTATGAGTTGATGATCATTGTATCCTATATTGTCACAGAGATCTATTCCATTTTACATCAGAAAACCATGTTGTTTTGAAATGGATTTTTACCAATGTGGTTGGTATTGCTTTGATGTTTATTTTTGTTCCTGGCCTGTGTTTCATGGCTTTCCGTTTACTTTGGGGGATTGTGTTTGTGAGTTCCTTGTTTCTGCTGCTTATTTGTGCTTCTTCTTCAGCTAATGTGTACTGTATGTGTGTGTGTGTGTGTGTGTGTGTGTGTGTGTGTGTGTGTGTGTGTGTGTGTGTGTGTGTGTGTGTGTGTGTGAACACGTTCTTCCTGCTTCCAAAGTCTTGTACTCTTATTCTCCACGAGGCACCAAACAAAGGGGCATTTAAGCAAGGTCTATAGCCCAGCCATAAACAATTAAAATGATTAAATAATCAACATTGATATTGAATTGAAAAATATGGTCTAATTCATAAATATCGAGATCACGTAAAGTGTAGAAAAGCACACTACTGAATCCATTTTGTCATTTTCCTGTATTAAAAAAAAATGTATCACACAAGCAGTATAAATCTGGCTTTGAAATGCCCTATGAGACATTATGAAAAATTACAACAAACTAACAACAACTATACAGCCCTATATGTCACGTGTGTTTGTTTCACTTGTGTTTGTATATATGAATATACTGTCGTTAAATAAAACATCACACATCTAACAAACACACAACCTTTGATATCTTCTGTACAGATACTATCCTTGGCAAATACAAAGTCAGCATCTTGCTTGGTTTAATCAATCAATGTACTGTGTCTGTGTGTGAAAGTGTAATAAATGTTTTGTTAACCTCCTTTTTGACATCCACCAGCTGGCATTACACCCCGAAATACCTGTTTGTTTGTGTGTTTCATTTGGAAATAGTATTTTAACATGACTCGGGCTAGGTTGATGCTGGGAGAGACCATTTTGAGTGACAGGTTTAGAGCTTGAAGCTTGGGAGGAAAGCGGCCAAAGTAAGTACATTTTTAAACATGTTTTTGAAATAAAAACGCAACGGTAGCTTTACTTACAAATGCATCTTAGTTCATGGGAAGGTAAAACGGTTTCTTTCATTTTTACACACATGAAACAATGATTTCTGGGAAATGGGTTTATGATAGCAAAACTGGGGTAATCAAGTTCATAGTAGCGGATGCACCGGGCTGCAGGAGTATTTTCAAGATGCAGCTACAGTGTAACAGGGAGCAACACATACACTGTTGCAATTACTGACATATTAACCGTGTTGCCATTGCAGGTAGAGATGACATTGTAACTATGTTGTTGTGAAAACATTTTGGCACGCGACCTATGTGTGCCGTCATTCCTTTGCGCCGGAAAGGGACAAACATCAAAAGGAGGCGTAGTCCTCCGCACAATTTTATGCAAAATATCAACAACCTAATTGAATGTACTGCAATATCGTCGTGCAAAAGGAATTGTTGCATACTGCGACGCATTGAAGTCGAGAGAGAAACAAAAGTGGCAATAGACCGACGTCCACGGTGAGCAATGGATTGGCAGCATACGATGGGCACGGGTAGCTAACCAGTCACAGTAGCTAGCTTGTGTGCTAGCACTGGCTGCAACTAGGTACTGTAGCTAGCTAGCAAACTACTGTAATGGCTAGCAGCACTCAACTTGCTTCTAATTATAGTGCAACAAGTGAGCTGTATAGCAGGTTCATAGCTAGCCAGCTAATAATGATTTACCTTGCAAGCGACTAATAATGCATTTATTACTAGCCATTGAATTTATGTTGCATGACAATCAAATGTTTGCAAGCACAGCCAGGAGAAGGAGTGAAAGGAGGCATGACATTCTTGATTGATGGCTACAATATCGTGTCAACATGTAAATATCGATGTTAGTTATCCAGGCATGACAGATATATTCCACCTCTCCACAGAGCTGCAGTGTGAATAATCCTTTACCTTCCACCAGTGACTGATAGCCATGTCTTTTGACATGGTTTTCTAGTCAGCATTTGATTGAACGCTCCTCTTCTTTTCCTCAGTGATGGAGACAGATGGGGACCAAAACCAGGGCTCTACCAATGGAACCACTCCATCAGGGGTGAACTCCCGCCCCTCTCCAATGAACTCCATGTCCCTGTACGAGAGACAGGCTGTGCAGGTCAGTAACTGTGGGTGGGTGTGCATGCATATGAATGGGGATATTATGTATAGCCAGACGCCTTTTTCTGACATGGCAATCCCAACTTGTACTCCGTGTCACTCAGTGTCATCTGTAATCCTGCCTGTAGTGTAGTTATCGCATTATCACTCTGTAAGCGCTCGTATATATCAACCTGCAGGCTATTGACAGTGCAATGTCAACGACTCCCTCTCCCTGTTTTCTATCTTGTGCAACTGAAGGCCCTTCAGGCGCTGCAGAGGCAGCCCAACGCAGCGCAGTACTTCCAGCAGCTGATGCTGCAGCAACAGATCAACAGTGCCCAGCTACAAAACCTGGCTGCAGTACAACAGGTACAGAAGCATCCTTATGAACCACCCCTAATAATAATGCATGCTCAGAATAGAACGGCATGGGTGCTTTTTTTTGTGTTGTTGTCCTGGTCAGGTTGCGAATGTTTAGGCTATAGGATGACAGCACACTATGTTGAAACATCATCACGAGGTTTGCTACATGGTCTGTTTTTTGCCGCTCTAAACTCGACTAGGACAGAGCTTCTGTCGATTGCGGTATGGCAATGGCTTTTGACATTAGTCCCTTTCGTCCCTGTTCTAGGCCACCCTTGCTGCCAGTCGTCAGTCCAGCCCTCCCGCCAACAGCACCTCTCAGACCACAAGCACCACAGTCACATCTGTACGTTTACACATCTATGACAACTAGTAGGCGTGCTACCCAAAATCACTGATAAGAATCCAGATTCAAAGAGGCCACTCCAGTAATATTGACTTAAAACCACAATTTCCTGTTTGAGAATGATAATGACATTCTATATATTTGAAATCACGGGCACCTGCATTGTTTGATCGTCTCCAAAATAGTCAATACAGTTAGCTATGATTTCTCTCAAATTCACTTTTTTCCCTTTCCTCTTCAGGTGAATGTAACCACTTCTGGGGGTGGTGCCATAACCAGCACCCGCGCTATAGGCCCAGGCTCCTCCGCGACATCCACTATAAGCCAATCAGTGCTGCTGGGCGGAAACGCGGCAGGACAGGGACAGATGTATCTGAGAGTGAGAACCCATGCACTATTGCCTGATTCACACTATAAGGCCGACCCGAACAAAACTTTGCTGGCTTAGTTCCATTATTGTGGATGCATAACCAGGTCAGCACAGTACAACTTAGGGCTGTGCCGGTCCCGAAATCTAGTCAGCCGATGATTGTCAAGCCGATAACTGTTGATCTCACGGTAATTAAAGCCAGCATCTCCTGGCTTCCACACATAGCCTACAAGCCACTGAGGCAGACCTTTGGAACATCTACATTTGAAAAAGTCTAATAAATCAATGTAATATAGCCTACACCTTCACAATAAATCCAGTATTTATTTTAGACAGGTCTAAAGAAACATGATATGAAGAAAATGTAGTCTATTTCAGAAGAACAGAATAGCAAACTCTAGGGCCCCCCCTAGTGGCGCAGCGGTCTAAGGTACTGCAGAGGTTGAGGTGTCACTACAGATCCGGGTTGAATCATGCGATGCATTGCTCTCGACTTTCGCCTCTCCCGAGTCCGTACGGGAGAGCAGGGATGGAACAAGACTGTAACTACCAATTGGATATCACGAAATTGGGGGTATTGTTTTTTGAGAATAGCATACTCTGAGTTGTCCTTAAGTTAGGACCTGATCTGGCTATGCCATATGGCTGTGGGCTACACTAGTTCATTTAGCAGACAAGATTGGCATAGAATTCCATGGCATTATTTTATAGTATGAAGTATACAATTGAACAAAGCTGAATAAAATAGAAAGTATATTTTTGCCGAAGGATTTGAGGGAGTGCGCACATGCGACTATTCTTTGTTGAGCGGTTAACATATATACATATACAATATGCTTAATTTAGAGTTATTAATGTATCTTTAATTGGTCTACCAACTTAATGTTTTGATGCGACAAATAATGATTTGAAAAAAGTCACTTGAAAGGCATGAGCTCTGCTTTGTTTTTTTGCGCAGACTATACACACTTCGTCAGTCTCTCGTTCACAATTTGAGAAACACTTGATAATGCCTCTAATTTCTGGCACAATCCCCGTTGTGTGGCCATAATTTGCACCCCTTCTCCCTGAGTACTGCCTGTTCCAAAGCACTTCTCACTCACACCACTCTCCATCATGTGATCTGGTCTTTCTCACAGGCTACAAGTGAAGACAGACACATTGAAGATATTGGAAAAACTGTCCACATTTACTTTTCGTCAGCCAACAAGATGAGTAGGCCTAATGAACAGAAAAAGCACAAGTTTATATCAATCTACTATCCCCATAGTACAAAAGTTGACCTATTCTGTGTGAGAAATAAATATTCCAAACATAGACTGGGACAGTTGTGGGATGAGATAGATGCCAAATGAATTAACTGCTAGCATTAAAAAAAGTGTTATGCAATGTGGCTGAAGCAACAGATCAGAACATTTAACTTAAAATGTTGATAAACTATTTGGCTATTTCTTCACATTATAAGCGCACACAGCAGTAAGCTATAAGTGTGAATGTTCCATTAGTGGGAAAACACCATTATTAAAAGTGCTTTTATTATAAAGGTGCATTTTTATTTTTATCTTCCCCAAACTTGAAACTCGAAACTCACGCGCTGCTTATGTATGCCAGTTAAGCTCTATTTGACCACGTTAGTTGTGATACAAACCTTATAAAAACATATAGGCCTTTGGGCTACATGAGGTGTGGACAGTGATTCGAAGAGAAAAAGGGGCATTGTTTCTTGCCTTAAGATGGGCATCAAGTGATAATATATAATTCACAAGTGATAAGCTAATATTGTCACCCATCAGACTATTCTTTAATCTTGTCTTTACCTATACTAAATAATATATGTGTGAAATCCGTTTTGATTTAGAATGGACCATTATCATGCACATGTCTCGAAACAGGGGCAGGGGAAAAAATACATGTCATCTCTGCACTTAAATAGCGAATGGAGGACACTCATCCCAGCCAGGTAGGCTATACTCCTGTTGTAAAGATAAGCAATGTGCTTAATATTTGCTTAATATTAGGAAAGTTGAGAAATAAATATAGTAGGCCTAGCCTATGGAAAGCTGATGGGATCCTCCTCTTTTTAATAGAGGCCATCACTCTGTTTTCTCGCGCAATTGCATAGCCTATAGAAATGTTGCGCAACATGAGCTCATGGGCTCTCATTAAGTGTTTCATTAGATTTTTGATGACATTTACATTGATGTCAGAGTGATTAGAGGGACAATAGAGTGCTGAGTACCAGGCAGTTAGCAAGTTTGGTGGGCTACTAATGACCATCAGCAGCGTCAGAGAAGCCTAATTACTGTGACTAAACGGTCACGTGGAATTTGACTGCCTTCATGACTGGTATCCGCCGGTGTGGCGGTAATACGGTCACCACAACAGCCCTAGTACAGCTTAGCTTGGTTTGGTTTGGGCTTGGCTCAAGAGTATCAGCTTTTGTCATTTGCCTCCATGAAAGGACTCTTTGATTGACAGTCTCTTTTGTTATACTGTAGGTGAACCGGTCTCTGAGGTCTCCCCTCTCCTCCCAGCTCATCTTTATGCCTGGTAGCACGGCAACCACTGCCATGGCAACAGTCACCCAGCAGCCGCAGACTCAGCAGCAGCAACAACGGGAAGATACACCTACTTCCTCCAGCAACCAATCAGACAATGACCAGGTATGGATCAACTTTGTATTCGTGACTGAGAACATTGGAGTGAGTCCTGCTTTCGTGATGTAATCTAGAATAGCTCGTTCCCAGTCCTGTTGGTGCTGTCTTGCCTGTTCCTGTGGCCATTACAGCACAAACAGATCTGGGACCAGGTAAAATCTTGAATATTTGTGCAGTCAAACTACAGTATTGGGCTCTGAAATTGGTGAAACTAGATTTTTCTTCTCTTGCATCCCTCTCTCTGGCCTCTTCTTTCCATCAATCGTTGTACACTCATCTCCCCCTTTCTTTCTGGGCCAGGTACAGAACCTGGCTCTGCGATGTGTCAGCAGTCCCAAGGGGGTCGGGGTCAAGACTGAAACCCCAGAGAGGGGTGAACCAGGTGGGGAGTGAAATCGCAGCATACCTAGCCTTACATACTTAGCATACTTCCTTACCTGTAAGTTATTAATTTCCTTCCTCATTCTTTCCCAGCGACCTACTCCCTTGTCCAGTCATCTCACCAGCAGTTCAACCAGTCCACTCCACAGTCTACCACTAAACCAACCCAACATCAACAGTCCCACATCAAGATCCCCACCTACATCCAGAGCTCCAACGCCAACCTGTCCTCTCTCAACCTCAAGACGGGCAACCACCACTCCAACACCCCCTCCTCACCCTCCACCTCTGTCCCACTCTCACAGCTCCTCCTCTCTGGACCCAACTTTGGCCGGGGCGGGGCTATCACCACGGTTACCTCCGCCGCCACGGCGACGCACATTCTGGTGCCCACCTCCAATGCGCCCGCCCAGCCCCACAGTTACCAGGTGGCTGCTGCCACCATCAAGCCCAATGTTAGTACTCAAACACTGGTGGTTCAGCCTCTGCAGAAAAGCACTGTTAATGACAAGGGAGGCCACGGGAACGGTCCCGTTCCAATCCAACCCAAAACTCAACAGGGTCTCCGTATGCCCCTGCAACTGCCATCCCGCAACCCGCCTCCCATCCTCCCCGCACCCCCCGCCAACAATCAGACTAGTGCTGCCCAGCCTCCGCCGCACATCCCAGTCCAGATAGTAGGAGCCAGGCAGAGCTCCATAGGAAGCCCCCAGGCTTTGGCCTTGGTCCAGGCCCGGAACACCTGCTCCCAGGATGGAGCTACTCTTCTGAGTAGTTCCAGCAGAGCCAGCATTCTCACCATGGTGGCCTCCATCACTTCCAGAGAGGGAGGGGTGATAAACCGACGGACGGATTTAAAGAGCCTTCAATCAGCCCAGGAAACCCTCCCATTGGCCCACATCTCTCACGTGCATGCCCAAGCCAATCAGAATCAGAGACCTGGGCTGAAGCCAAGTCCAAATTGCACCTTGGCCAGCAGCAACTCCTCTCAGTCCCAGTCAGCCATCTCTCCTCCCACCCTCTCCCATTCCTCCCACACTTTACCCCTGCCTTTGGTTGAGGCGAGCAGCACCGTAGTGGCTGCCAATGGAGAGTCTGTGTGTTCTCAGCCTCCCCAGGTGAGTTGTTCATTACTAATAGCACTGATAACACTACAATTTACTGATGTTTCTAAACAACGTAGTGGTTGTCGATTCCATTTGTGAATTAATGACATTCCTCTCAGGGTAAGTCGATGAAGAGGAAATCCGAGTCAGTCGCTACCAATGACGAAGATGGTGCCCCTCCTCCCCACCTTGTTCCAATGAGTGAACACTCCCCTGCCCTCTCCTCCTCTGCCACGGAAGCAGGTAAGGAATCCGCTAATAAATGGGCCCATTTGTCTTCAATACTTTGCCTTTCTCATTCCTCTCATTTACGACCACTGAAAGGAGGAAAGGATAAGAGTGCAAGGAGGCAATTTTCCACCTTGGCCCAGCCACCAAGCTGACAAATCCCCTTGGATCAATACCTATGCATGATTCCAAAAACCTCACGTTTGCACAGATTTAACCACAGTGGCCAGGCAGACTTGGTTAAAATTGTTCAAAAATAAATTATTAAATTATTTCTCCCCCCCCACCCTTCTTTTCTTAAGGCTCTGGTCCACTTTCTCCCTCCCCCTCTCCCTCTCGTTCCCCTGCTCTCTCGATGTCCCGTATGGGGGGTGGCCAAGGGGAGAGAGCCCCCCCTCAACAGGCTGTGGTCAAACCCCACGTCCTCACCCACCTCATAGAGGGCTTCGTCATCCAGGAGGGAGCTGAACCTTTCCCTGTACATACAGTATTCACCTTGGGATTTGTAGTTTTTGGAGAAGTTGTAGCTCTCATATACAATACAACATTAATTCGTACCCTTTTCGGATATATACCACCTGATATAAATAATGACATGTACTGTAGATGTAGTGACATGTACTGTATAATAACGACATGCACTGTAGACACTATTCTCATTAATTCCCTGTAATCAGTAATGTTGAACACCACACATTTTGTTCCTGTATTTTGATTGACAGGTGAGTGGGCCAGTCAAGGAGCCAGCTGGAGAAGATTTGGCCATGGACAATCTAGACTCTAGTCAGCCTGAGACTGTGACTACAGCTACAGGTTCGACTCAGACCACATTCCCGGGTCACGTTTCCATCGAAGCCTCTGGTTTGACCACAAACTGCAATTGGTATCGTTCTTTAAACCTTTTCCTGTTCTCTCTTCCCAGTGCTGAAGTGTGAGTACTGCAAAAGCTTCGCCCCAGCCAGACAGTTTAGAGGGACCAAGCGCTTCTGCTCCTTGACCTGTTCCAAGAGGTACAAATTCCCTGCTGTATGTCTACTATTTGTCAGTATACACCTTCCTAGTATTGAGTTGCTCCCCCTTTTGCCCTCCGAACAGCCTCAATTCGCCGGGGCATGGACTCCACAAGGTGTCAAAGGTTTTCCACTGGGATGCTGACCCATGTTGACTCTAATGTGTCCCACAGTTGTGTCAAGTTGGCTGGATGTCCTTTGGGTGGAGGACCATTCTTGATACACACTGGAAACTGTTGAGCGTGAAAAACCCAGCAGCGTTGCAGTTCTTGACACACTCAAACCGATGCGCCTGGCACCTACTACCATACCCCGTTCAAAGGCACTTAAATATTTTGTCTTGCCCATTCACCCTCTGAATGGCACACGTACACAATCCATGTCTCAATTGTCTAAAGGGTTGAAAATCCTTGACCCTGTCTCCTCCCCTTTATCTGCACTGTTTGGAGAGAATTTACGTGACATCAATCAGGGATCATAGCTTTCACCTGCATTCACCACGTCAGTCTATGTCATGGAAAGAGCAGGTGTCTTTAATGTTTTGTACACTCAGTGTATGCCTACTATATTCCTCCATGTTGCTCCAGGTATAATGTGAGCTGCAGCCAGCATTTCCGCCTGCGACAGGGGGGTCACCTCTCCCAATCTGACGAGGACGGGGTCCTGAGGAGGAGGGTCCCCCACAGGACCAGCTCCGAGATCGCCAGTGCCAAAATAGCCGGGAGACCCTTACCAGTTAAGGTAATGGTCAGTTGATCATTGATAGTTGTACACTTGTTTATTTTTTCATTTCACCTTTATTTAACCAGGTAGGCAAGTTGAGAACAAGTTCTCATTTACAATTGCGACCTGGCATGAGCTGGCATGGATGACTGAAGAGACCTGTATCGCTGTCTGTCCAAACTAGAAAAGGTGGAAAGTAGGGTGGTTTCTAGATGGGTTTAAATCACTAACCCTAATTTAAACGTTTACCTTTCTGTCCTCAAATAGCCTCAAAATCTGCTTGTCAAACGGTAATGCCATATTTGTCGTGTTCAAGCGTGGCCATGTTGTGACTACCCTGTTGCACACGCACCTCTCACAAAGTCCTGGTTCACTGTCTACAGTGCCGCTCCGAGTCCAGCCGATCGGAGGACGTCTCCAGCTGCGGGGAGGACGAGGACGATCCCATGTCCCTCTCCCCGGCCTCCTCTTCTTCCTGCCACCAGCCTCCGCCCACACTCCGATTGGAGGGCTCGGAGGCTCCCCACTTCTTGCCCGGCAGCCCCGCCCAGTGGAGTGTGGAGGAAGTGTCTCAGTTCATATCATCTCTGCAAGGTTGGTACCACAGAGATGAGCTCTATGTTGTACTTCACTTACTATATACATCATTGGTTGATACCGTCAGCTTAGAAGGACATGCGTTGTCATGCAACAACACCCAAATGCTACTCTGTGTTTCTGTTGCTTTTGAAATCTCAAATTACAGTTATCTTGCATGTTTTTTTGTGTGCTTTTTTAAATCCCTCTTATTCTATGATGTTGAGGTAGCAGGCCATTGCTATTAGATTTTCCCCATTGTAAATGCTGTTCATGTTATTGTCTTGCTTACCGTCTCCCCTTCCCTCTCTCTCTTTCCCGCCCTCTCTTACTCCCAACCTCCCTCTTTCTCTCCCTCTCTCCTCTCCTCCTTTTCTCCTCACCCAGGCTGTGAGGAGCTGGCGGACCATTTCCTGTCGCAGGAGATTGATGGACAGGCCCTGCTGCTACTCCGAGAGGAGCATCTCATGTCCACCATGAACATCAAGCTCGGTCCCGCCCTCAAGATCTGTGCCCATATCAACAACTTGAGAGACTGAGAGGAAGAATGAACGGAGGAAAGGAGAGGTACTCCCAAGAGAAAAAGGAGAGAAAGAAGAGAAAGGAGGTGACAATATGGCTGTTGAAATACTTTTGAACCGTAACCAAGTGGGGTCCCTGTTGGTTTTACTATGTTTTGTCAAAACAAACATAGAATGAAAAGCGGAGAAAATGAGCCTTCTATCCACAAAATGTGGACCTTAAATGTGGAGTATTATGTTATATTATGTGAGTGAGTGAGCAAACCCTTTATGTGTGTAATATTTGCCTATATATTTAAATATACCTTTGTTGGCTGGACTGCCTTTGTTTACGCTGTAGAAAATCATTGTGGAAATTGTGGCCTTTAAGTAGTTTTGATGATCGAAAAAATAGTACTAGAACGGAGTCGTCCGTTTAAAAAGAAAAACGTGTTTCATATCATTCCTTATTTTTACGAGTTGTTATGAATGGTAAGGTCATGTAAAGCAATTACTGGGGAGTAGCAAATATATTGGCCTAAGAAACTTGACAAATAGAGGGAGTCGTGTTCTGTCCGCTGAATTGAGCAAGTAATTTACAATTGGTGCACAGGATTTATATTAAAAAACGTCCTTTTTAAAATGTCTGTGAAGTGGCAACAATAAGCTATGCGGATCTGAAGTACAGGGATACCCGATCCAAGTGATACCATCCCATAGGCTACTTCAGTTTTCTCAACATGTTTTAGATTATATGCCCTCCTGCTTATTTTAAATGTTAGTTTTTTTTTACCTAAACGGGGTCGGTGTCCCTTAACCGGGATGGTTGTTGCTCAATATGCGATAATGTGACTAGAAAACATTGTATACAACAGCAAACTTTCCGGGACATAGACATGTCTTATATGGGCAAAAAGCTTAAGTTCTTGTTAATCAGACTGCAGCGTCCAATTTACCGTAGCTATTAAAGGAAGAAAAAAAATACCATGCTATTGTTTGAGGATAGTGCACAACCACAAAACACTTTTATCATGGCAACTGGTTTGATACATTCACCTCTGAAGGTAAATAATGTACTTACATTCAGTAATCTTGCTCTGATTTGTCATCCTGAGGGTCCCAGAGATAATATGTAGTGTAGTTTTGTTTGAAGAAATCCATTTTTATATTCAAATGTAGTAAGTGGTTTCTACAGTTTGACCCCACTGCTGTCTCTAGCACCACACCCACCCCGCCCGGCAATCTAGATGTGTGAAGGTTAGGGTCTTGATCCGTGATCCATCGTGTATGACATTCCTGGGAGTGTGTACACTTAAATGTTTTATTACCATAGCATTTTTGTATATCCTCTATAGTTATGTACTTGAACATATATAAATTGACCAATTCGGCACATTTGGGAAAACACCTGGCAGACTTGATGCAAAATATTGTGTAGCCAGGTAATTCTTGACTGGACCAGTCTGAAACTTTGCATACACACTGTTGTCATCTTGTGGACAAAATCTAAATTACACCTAGGATCCAATCTTAATGTATGGCCTCTTGCATTTCAGAGATGAATAATGAAAACGCATGTTTTTTGGTTTGTATTATCTTTTACCAGATGTAATGTGTTATATTATCCTACATTAATTACACATTTCCACAAACTTCAGTGTTTCCTTTCAAATGGTATCAAGAATATGCATATCCTTACTTCAGGTCCTGAGCTACAGGCAGTTAGATTTGGGTATGTCAGTTTAGGTGAACATAAAAAAAAAAAAAAAGTCCAATCCTTAATCTTAAGTAAGGTCTTTGCAGTTTTACACACAGGAAGAGCTATTTACAGTAGGGATAGAAAATGTCACCAAGGTCGTGCTCATTAGGCATCAAACGGAAGGAAACTGACTGAAACAGAGAGGGACTACCTGGACTTATCCAATAAGAATCAGTCATTTTCATGCTGTGTGCCCTAATGAACATGTCCCTGGGTTGTGGTCTTCCTCATAGCTTTCCTCATAACTTGCACCTATCCAAGGCTCTTGTGACAGTAGCAATGACTGTGGCTATTATGAATAATCAATACACACAGGAAGAGCTATTTACAGTAGGGATAGAAAATGTCACCAAGGTCGTGCTCATTAGGCATCAAACGGAAGGAAACTGACTGAAACAGAGAGGGACTACCTGGACTTATCCAATAAGAATCAGTCATTTTCATGCTGTGTGCCCTAATGAACATGTCCCTGGGTTGTGGTCTTCCTCATAGCTTTCCTCATAACTTGCACCTATCCAAGGCTCTTGTGACAGTAGCAATGACTGTGGCTATTATGAATAATCAATCATCTTATGATTAGGTGCTCTGCTAATTGTGTGTTTTAAATTTAAAGCTTGGCGAAGGCTAGGTCAATATCATGCAAAAAAAATAATAAACCAACTACTAGGACAACAACGCAGAAGTGGTAGTGCTTTTATTTTGCAACTGAAGTGATGAGTGTTGTGTAGACTGAACTTATGTGTAATAGCTAGTAGTGCTCTTCACGTGACAGTCTTGGTTAAGACTTCTGAGTTTGTTAAGGCACGTTTGTTAGGCAGGGATCCCGGTTCAACTAAGAACATAAAGAAAGGATCACTTTGCTTTGTGGCACGACAGATACCTCAAAGGGACAATCAAGTGATATATGATATCACACTTCTTGAATATCTTCAAAACTGCTGACATGCAAAACATCTTGGGACTGTATTAAAAGTGGACTAATGGGGGGGGGGGGGGGGGGGGATTTTCCCTTTAACTTACCTTCCCTGCTGGGCTAGATTTTATGATGATGAGAAACTCAGCCATTTCTATTTGACTAAATTGCAGACTGATGGTTGTTTAAAGGGTTAAAGTGTGAGTGGCCACAGTTTACATGTAGAATTATATATCTGCTAGTGTGGGAGAGGGACCCAAGTGGGGCCTTGGAAGACACTGGCATTGTAGCCTGCAGGGAAGGTTCATTTGGTTTTCCGTTGGAGCCACTTAGATATTCAGTATATAGACAGTGGATAAATATATATACATACATACACTGATTATACCAAACATTAGGAACACCTTCCTAATATTGAGTTGCACCTTTTTCCCTCAGCACAGCATCAATTCGTCGGGTCATGAACTCTACAAAGTGCCGAAAGCGTTCCACAAGGATGTTGACCCCAATGCTTCCCACAGTTGTCAAGTTGGCTGGATGTCCTTTGGGTGGTTGACCATTCTTGATACACATGGTGGAAACTGTTGAGCAAGAAATACCCAGCAGCATTGTCGTTCTTTTATTTTTTTGTCATCTTTTTAAAAAACGTTTACCCTTTTTCGTGGTATCCAGTCTTGTCTCATCACGGCAACTCGGTAGAGGCGAAGGTCGAGAGCCGTGCGTCCCCCAAAACACAACCCAACCAAGCCGCACTGCTTCTTGACACAATGCCCGCTTGACCCGGAAGCCAGCCGCACCAATGTGTCAGAGGAAACACCATGCACCTGGCATCTGTGTCAGCATGCACTGCACCCATCCCACCACAGGAGTCGCTAGGGACAAGGACATCCCTGCCGGCCAAACCCTCCCAAACCCGGATGGCTCTGGGCCAATTGTGCACCGCCCCCGCCCCATGGGTCGCGGCAGGCTACGACAGAGCCTGGACTTGAACCAGGATCTCAAGTGGCAGAGGTAGCACTGCAGTGCCTTAGACCATTGCGCCACTCGGGAGGCCCAGCATTGCCAGTCTTGACACAAACCAGTGCACCTAGCACCTACTACGATACCCCATTCAAAGGCACTTACATTTTGCGTCTTGCCTATTCACCCTCTGAATGACACTCATACACAATCCATATCTAAATTGTCTCAAGGCTTAAAAATCCTTATTTAACCTGTCTCCCCTTCATCTACACTGATTGAAGGGGATTTAACAATTGACATCAAAGAGGATCATAGCGTTCACCTAGGTCAGTCTGTCATGGAAAAAGCAGATTGCTTTGTATATACATACATACTGAACAAAAATATACATTTGTTTACATCCCTGTTAGTGAGCATTTCTCCTTTTCCAAGATAATCCATCCACCTGACAGATGTGGCTGATTAAACATTATGATCATTACACAGGTGCACCTTGTGCTGGGGACAATAAAATGCCACTCTAAAATGTGCAGTTATGTCACAACACAGATGTCTCAAGTTCTAAGGGCAGGTGCAATTGGCATGCTGACTGCAGGAATGTCCACCAGTGCTGTTGTCAGATCATTTAATGTTAATTTCTTCACCATAAACCACCTCCAATATAGTTTTAGAGAATTTGGCAGTAAGTCCAAACGGGCTCACAACTGCAGGCCACGTGTACCCACGCCAACCCAGGACCTCCACATCTGTTCACCTGTGGGATCATCTGAGACCAGCCACCCAGACAGCTGATGAAACTGAGAATTATTTCTGTCTGTAATAAAGCCCTTCTATGGGGAAAAACTCATTATGATTGGCTGGGCCTGGCTCCCTAGTGGGTGGTCCTATGCCCATCCATGGCTGTGCCCCTTGCCAAGTGATGTGAAATCCATAGATTAGGGCCTAATTAATTCATTTCAATAGACTGATTTCCTTATATGAACTGTAACTCAGTAAAATCGTTAATTGTAGCATGTTGCGTTTATATTTATAGTTAAATTTATAGTTTATACAGTATAGTTATGTCCTGATACCTGAGTGTTTCTTCAGTCTCTCACATTGTATTGAGGATAGTATGGCACCAAAAACAAGATTTGGTGTTTTGACATTTGAAACGCTCTTCCAGCAGTCTTCACGGTAATGTGAAAAAGCGACACTGAATTTATGACCTAGATTTAAACAAGAAGCCCAGGAGCCAATCAGAGAACAGTGTAATTGTAGGCCTCTCCATATCCCGCCTCGTGCAGGTACTTCTCAATGTCCAGTGGCCCAGGCACTCGAAGAACTGGCCTATCGTTGGCACTCTTCTCTCCTGATTGAAGCTTCCGGACCACTTCAGCCAATGCAGGGCGCTCGTGTGGAGCGAACTGGCCACAGGACTTGATTATGGAATACCTGAAAAAGGTACAGTAGCTTTTGGAACCAATTTTAACTGGTTTTGTGGGGATCATTGTGGCCACTTCTACCACTGTCTAAGAACTAGTACTGTTATATGTTTTCTGTGGTATACTAGGTCATTAACGGATTATTACTTAATGTGGTCGCTTACAGTGAGTTAGAACAATTAGCAGGTCTCTTCTGAGTCTTTCCTCTCTGGAGGTATTGGAGAAGATCATTGGCCATGACTTTAGGGAATGGTGGGTCACCTACAATGTGGAGGATTAAATGAGATTATTAGGGTGCGTGTACATGATAAACACTATATCCGTGGGATAACATTTGTGATGGTTGTAACAGTTTAACAGACCGGTAATGATAGATTATTTATTTAGAAAAGCATTTACCTAGTGTCACCATTTCATGGAGCAGGATACCAAAAGACCAGCTGTAAAAAAAGGATGGTTGGAGAGATCACTGTCAACGTTAAAAGTCTCATGACTTTTTCATTATTATATGTCCAATCAGATTGGCGACCTACACGTCACTGCTTTGACTGACAAGTCTCCTTGCCAATACTTCTGGAGCCTGCCACTTCCTCGTCTCGGTGTTCTCCAGCTCTCCTGGAGTTCCTGCTTGTGTTTTCCTGCGGTATGCTGGACCCAATCCCCACAGTTTAGCTGTCAGGTCTCTGCCAACCAACACGCTCCGAGCTCCAACATTGCCATGGATACAGCTCTGACCATGCAGGTATTCCTGAATGCACAAATAAATAGGATGCTGTTTTACAATGGCTATGGGACATTCAAGCATGTAAAAGCCATTCATACAGACAAATCAAGTAGGTCAAGGCCATGAGTTTTTCCTAAACCCACGACTTGATGAGGTAAAACTATTGGCTCTACTTATAAATTAAAATGATATGCATGCATTAACCCTTTTACATCAGCAGTTGTCCCAAAGTGCTGACACAGTTCTGAATAAGAATGATGGAATCGTTAGATCGACATTTTCATAGCATATGCACTCAACTTGAACTATCATTTTCAATTGTAGACATACGGACAGAGATGGATGGAAAGGAGAGAGAGAGAAAGACCAACCAGAGCAGAAGCCACTTGTCCTCCCATGGTGAAGATGCGCTTCTCTGTGATGTCGCATGGGGACTCCCCGCCTGTGTCCTGCCAAGAAACAGCACTGTGAGTCTCCATTCTCACTATCACTAATGGTCATGTCCATATTCACTGTAGTCTAAATGATTACAGAGTGTTTGCGCAGCCTCTTGAGATCCACGTACAACTCGAATGTTCAGGCAAACCAAGCGACAATTCACGATTTACCTAAAGGTTGTGCAAGGCAGATCTCTGGCTAAGACCCGTCCCTAACACATCAGCATCATGCTCAGTATACTCCAGTCTGGAGCAAAATGTTTTGGTGAAACAATCTTTCTTCGGGACAAGTTCAAGTAGGCTACCTCTTCGTTTCACTCTGTTTAAAACGGTGTTCTCCCTATTGAACATCCCCAGCTATTTGGCAATGTAGGAGTACCCATAGAGTTATATAGAGGACTCATCATGGAAATAAGCCATTTTAGCATGGGCATTGCCATTGAGGGCTTCCACTGTGCTTCACCCATTTTAAAGTAGTCAACTGGGTGGGGATTTCTATGGGCGGTAGCCTCAATGGCGCTGCCCATGCGGTCATAGATATAAAGTTGAGTCCTCTATCCATCTCTATGGGAGTACCATACCTGTCGACACCTCCATAGGAACCCCAGCAGGTCCCTGTGCTCCAGTTCCTCCATCACGGTGATGAGGGGGGTACGTAGGGAGAGCACGCCTATCAGACCAGGCAGAAAGGGGTGGGGCCCCAGCTCAGACAGAAAGGAGGCAAAGCCCAGGAAGGACTGGCGCTCGCTGGCATCAGCGGTCTCTGGGGGAGAACAGGTGCATGTTGAGATTTACTACATTGCAGTTGGACTGCGTAGAATCACTGACCTACAAATTACCTAACATCCCTCATAACTACTCAATATGTTATCAAGACTAGTGATTCTGTGCCTCGCTTTGCTCAAACGGATCCCCTCAAACACTGAATGTGTTATATTTTTGCCCCTTCTATATCTGTCAGTAGGCTACTGAAGGGAAATGTAGTCATTTTTGTTATGGGTTGGCCTAGGTCTATTGATTTGAATATCGATCAGATGTCATAGTGACACCAAGACCAGGTAACATCCCCAACATTTCAGGTTTTATACTCATAAGCCTGAAGGTCTTACAATACACTGACTGTCAGTCTCTGGATGGGAGCGTCTATTTTATAACTCCAATGTATATCAAAGAATGTTACCTTTAAGTGTCCGTAGAATCACATCTCTGTTGTCCATCCTTGCCCGGCAGAGGGTGACAGAGTCGTTCGGTTTGACAAAGGACAGGGGCAGCGGAGTGACTAGGTTGAAAGAGCCATGCTGCCTCTCTCTGGGCGTCTCCGGTACTGCAGAAAAGGTGTCTGGGGCGTCACGCCAGGTCGGAGTGCCCATAGGTAACTCCTCATGCTCCAGTGGGTTCAGCTCAGGAGGAGCTGCAGGTGAACAGATGGGTATTACACATATCAAATTATATATATGAAATTCCTCAGACCTAGAGATGCAACTCATGCATTATAAAACAAAAATCAGTCTCTGCCTATGTACGCTTTTTAAAGTAGATAAATACACCATAATCCAGTAGATAAATATATGCCAGGAGTTAGTCTAGTTTTGGCAAACATTTACATTAAAACAGTGGTGGAAAAAGTACCCAATGGTCATACTTGAGTAAAAGTATAGATACCCTAATAGAAAGTTACTCAAGTAAAAGTGAAAGTCACCCAGTAAAATAGTACTGAGTAAAAGTCAAAGTATTTGGTTTGAAATATACTTAAGTATCAAAAGTAAATGTAGTTGCTAAAATATAAGTAGTAATAATAAAAAATCCTTATATTAAGCAAATGTCACATTCGTATGTAGAGATGGACCAAGGCGCAGCAGCATATGTTGAGTTCCACATAATATTTTAATAGTGAAACTTAGCAACAACTAAACAATAAACTAACAATGAACTGTGACTAGAGGTGCTATGTGCACTAACTCAAAACACAGTAACTCAAACAATATCCCATAACCCACAGGTGGAAAAATGCAACTTAAATATGATCCCCAATTAGAGACAACGATTACCAGCTGCCTCCAATTGGGAATCATACACAAACCCCAACATAGAAAATTAAACCTAGAGCCCCACATAGAAATAATAAACTAGACTAATACCCCTAGTCACGCCCTGACCTTCTCTACCATAGAAAATACAGGCTTTCTATGGTCAGGATGAGACAGCAAACCAGATGGCACATTTGTATTTTTATGGATAGACAGGGTCACACTCCAATACAATTGACAAACAAACATATGTTTAGTGAGTCCACCAGATCAGCGGCAGTAGGGATGACCAGGGATGTTCTCTTGATAAGTGTGTGAATTGGACCATTTTCTGTCCTGCTAAGCATTCAAAATGTAACGAGCACTTTTGGGTGTCAAGGAAAAATGTATGGAGTAAAAAGTGAAAATACTTTTCTTTAGGAATATAGTAAAGTAGTTGTTGTCAAAAATATAAATAGTAAAGTACTGATACCCCAAAAAACGAATTAAGTAGTACTTTAAAGTATTTTTCCTTAAGTACTTTACACCACGGCATTAAGTCTAATATAAACAATATGGCAATCATTGTGCTTTAGCAATTGACTAAGTATGTGCTTTACAAAGTTTGTAAATGCTTACTACTGTATTTCTAGTACAGAGTTAGTCTGGGATATCCCAGACCTAAGAGCATCATAACCCACTGGGCACAAACTGGTTGAATCAATTGTGACGTGGAATCTACTTGGACAATACATAGAATTTGAAAAAGTAATCAACGTAAACTGTTGTTTTGAGGGTGAAATTTCAACCACAGGATTATGTCATCATTGTGGCCCATTTTCAACACAGACAAACCTAAAATATGTTGAATTTGTACCTTTTGTAACAACGTCAGCTGTTCAACTATATTCATTATAATTTTTTTTAAATCAATTTTTGTCAATGACTACTTCCAATGTGCTATCGTGAGAATGATTATTGAGATATCCCTTAATAACTAAATATATTCACTGTTGCTATTTGTCATTCTAAAGAGTAGGTTTAACAGAGCAAATGAAATGTAGCCATACTTCACAAGTTAAATAGAGTGTCATCAATTACACTATTTAGGCCTATATAGCATTTGCAATGTCATCAGCAGCTATTGTTTCAATTCAACCCAGAGTTCAACGACAAATAGACAATACATATAGGCCTAGGGTTTTAAGCTTTGAATTCAAATGTAATCTTCAAGTTAATCATGAATACGTTGGATTCACTTCATCCATCTCAACCCAAAATCAAAGTTGAAGAATAGTGCATTTAAAGTTGAATTAGATTTAGTCCTGTTCTTTAACTCAGATTTCTGGTTGAGATGGAGATGTGGATCCAACGTATCAATGATTCATTTGTAGACAAACTGGATAGTTCCATCTGTTCCACTGACTTAGTCTGCCTTTTTAATTCCCGGTTTGTCTACAAATGAACAATCGATACGTTGGATTCACGTCTCCATCTCAACCAAAAATACAAGTTAAAAGACTGACTAAATTGAATTGAACTTTAAATGCACTTTAAATCAAGTCTGATTTGATTTAGTCCTATTCTTTAACTTTGATTCTTGGTTGAGACGGAGAGGTGAAGCCAACACATATGCATTTTGAATTAGAGCCAGACTAAATCGGTAGCACAAAAGATACAGTACATATCCTTCAATTGTTTGATACACAATTCAATTACATTTTCTCAATACAGTAAATAGCTAATTAAATAGTCGACAAGTTAACAAATATGTTACGACCTCTTAATGCTCGGCTATGAAAAGCCAAATGACATTTACTCCTGAGGTGCTGACCTTTAGCACCCTCTACGACCCCTGTGATTATTATTTGACCCATCTGGTCATCTATGAACGTTTGAACATCTTGAAGAACAATCTGGCCTTAATGGCCATGTACTCTTATAATCTCCACCCGGCACAGCCAGAAGAGGACTGGCCACCCCTCAGAGCCTGGTTCCTCTCTAGGTTTCTTCCTAGGTTCCTGCCTCTCTAGGGAGTTTTTCCTAGCCACCGTGCTTCTACATCTGCATTGCTTGCCGTTCGTGGTTTTAGGCTGGGTTTCTGTATAGCACTTTGTGACATCTGCTGATGTAAAAAGGGCTTTATAAATACATTTGATTGATATGTTGGATTCACATCTCTAACTAAAGCAAACATTTAAAAAAGTTAAGGAATAGGGATTAAACCAGTGGCTCAGATGAAACTATGCAAGCTTTAGAAATCCTTTAAAATGTTGATATTTGGCTGCATTGTCAACCAAAACACAACTCAATATTAGTTTTGCAATACACTAAATAGCCTATCTTACAAAGTAATGTAGCAGTATTTATTCAACCTTTTAAAATGAGTAACACATCCATGGCCACATTTTGAAGTTAGCCTGCTGTAACTATAAATGTCTTATGAAATGATAGAAAGTGCGCATGTTCAAGATAGCATGCATTGCTCGCAGGTCTGTGGAGATCTATAATAACCTGGGAAGAATCTTGAGCAGCATTGATCACTCGCACTATTGTATTTGAATGTAATCTTAACTGCAATCCATTTGGTTGTGCTGTTAGAGGAAGCACAGTGAAAAGACATTAAGTTGTTGTATAAATGCAAAATATCTGACATTGTATTCCCATTTTTAACTTTGTTCTGTTTTTAAATGGTTGAAAGTGCAGTGATAACACATTTAGATGACAACTAAACCCCAAAAAATCTGACAATGTTTTTCCATTGGAATTTGATCATGCTTTTAGATGGTTGAAAGCATAGTGAAAACACATTGGGAATTCAACAAGCTTTTGTCTTTTTGATTGGGTGAATACAGTTTCATCTCATTGATCAACGTCTCAACCAAATATTACCCACATTTCCATGTTGAAATGAGGCAACAATGGCACAAGTTCTTGGGAGGATGTCGGCTTCTCTATGACATTTCGAAGGGGGGGGGTCCACTTCAGACAAAAGAAAAACTCCCAACAAATCATGAGTTTGGGTAGGAGGGGCTTAAAATGCAGGCGGGAATTGTGCTCTTGTTTAAAATAGGGCAGTAACGTTACCGGTGACACGCATCCTGTTTCTGACTCATCCTCTCTGTCCCAACTGACAACACAACTTGTAAAGACGCATTGAGCTGGAGCGTCAATACATTGCCGGAAGCAACCCATCTGTCTAGAAAGACTTGTACAGAGTGAGAAGATACAAGTATGCTGACTCATCAGTCAAGCTCACTGGCATGACATCAATGTGCACACCAACTTACCCGCAATGCCCTGTACGTTCTGTCTGGCACTTTGCCTCAGTGTGTGTGCGCTCAACCTTCTGGTGCTGTGTGGTCGGGCTAGGATTACGCTGGGTCGTCCGCGGATTCCCTTTCCAGGGCAGCACCTCATCAGGAGAACGATTAGCAGAGTGACCAGGAAGCTCGCAAGGAGCAGGATGGGCACGATGATGACTTCCTGTTTGTACACTGTGATCTCTGCGAGACGGAGAGCGAGAGAGAGAGAGACCAATGTCAGAGTTAGAGTATTACTACCGTTGGGCACTTTAACAAGGCACTTAACGTCTAACCTGCTACAGCTGACCCTGTGCTGGGAAAGGACAGCATTTCTGAATCACATTGGGCAACAAATAGAGTGAAAAAGAACCAAAGAAGTATAGAATGGAAATGGTTGAGGATAACTTTTCAATGCTATTCTTTATGTCTGTCTCCCTGAAATGGTGATCTTTGTGTTCTGTAATGTCTATGTCAACACTATAGTACAAAGCAAGCAGGTGTGGTCTGGCATTTTGTTTTGATAGTCAGAAACCTGAGTATGATACACTTGAAGTAGCAACAACAGTACATGCCAATACGAATGCACAGTATTTGTCAAAAGTTTGGACACACCTACTCATTCAAGGGTTTCGAAGAGTCTCAAATATAAAATCGATTTGGATTTCTTTAACACTTTTTTGGTTACTACATGATTCCATATGTGTTGTTTCATAATGTTGATGTCTTCACTATTATTCTACAGTGTAGAAAATAGTACAAAATAAAGAAAACCCCCTGGAATGAGTAGAGGTGTTCAATCTTTTGACTGGTACTGTATTTCAGACACATAATTACTGTTTGTCAGGGGTGATTTAGTGCTCCTCATTCAGATCATCTTATTTCGTAAGCTACTTACAATATCTACACTGCCTTCATTTAAAGATCCAATGCAGTGTTGTTTTTTTTATCAAATCATTTCTGGGTAACAATTAAGCAACTTATTATGATTGTTTTCAATTTAAAAAATTGTCAAAAAGCAACAAAAATAGAGCAATTTCTCAAGCAAGAATTTTGCTTGGACTGTCTAGGAATGGTCTGAGTGGCGAGGGGAGAGAGGTTTGGCAGAGAGATTTGGAACTCTCTTATTGGTCAATTGAATTATTTATCAACCTATTTTTCTATCCTCGTAGTGTGCAGATATATTGTTAAAGCACAGGAAAATCTAGTTTGACTGCACTGGGCCTTTTAAGTGCAACAGGAAATAGCATGCTGAAAAAGGTATAGATTGTGGTACAACGTGTTTGCTCCACACCGTGATTGATTGGCTAAGTCTACCTACAGTGTGCCGTCCCAAAGCAACTGGAATGCTTAAAGCCAACTGTTAAGAAATGAACAGTCTGTTTTCTTTTTAAATTCATTCTTCTTGTTCCTTCAAATCTTCCGGAGAGCCTGAACTATCTTTCCCCTAAGCTGTGCTGCTCTGTAGACTGACGACGTAGCGGACAATGCGGCAGACCCTGTGCTGTTCCCAGCCGTTCTTGTGTGCATGTTGGATACGAGTACTGGGACAGCAAATGCAACACATTTCTGTTTTCGCTGTATAACGGATCAACGGAAAAAATATGGCACAGTGTTTTAATAGGCCACGCAAGTGGAAAATGAGTGTTTCTTTTAATGGACAAATCTAGGTTGTGTCCTTTTATATTCATTTGGTACCTAATAAAACCAGTGCCTCTAATCTATATTTCACAGGTCTGATGCCATCTATGTAGCGTTTTATGTATCCTGATGCCATCTATGTAGCGTTTTATGTATCCTGATGCCATCTATGTAGCGTTTTATGTATCCTGATGCCATCTATGTAGCGTTTTGTGTATCCTGATGCCATCTATGTAGCGTTTTATGTATCCTGATGCCATCTATGTAGCGTTTTATGTATCCTGATGCCATCTATGTAGCGTTTTATGTATCCTGATGCCATCTATGTAGCGTTTTATGTATCCTGATGCCATCTATGTAGCGTTTTATGTATCCTGATGCCATCTATGTAGCGTTTTATGTATCCTGATGCCATCTATGTAGCGTTTTATGTCAAATGCTTTCTAGACGGTTGAAGTGGCTCCACCATGTTGGTTGCAGCTCCTTTTGATTACAGCTCTGTTTGGTAAAGGCTGGGAAAGGAAACAAGTCTCCACCCTAGGCAGATTCAAATGGAATAAATATGGCACAAATGATCTTTACATGGCATGCCCCTTGCAATGTGTGTTTTGGTTAAAACACAAAGATCCTGTGTAAAAATTGACTGTGATGTTGATCATATGTCGGCACCAATAGAATCTCAGTAAATGGACAACCAGTTTGTGACAGAATGTTAAAGCCCACTTTTTACACTGGTGGGAAGATTAGCAAAACGCCCCTGAAATGTATCGGTGGGCAGCTAAATGTATCCTGGTTAAACATTTCCTTATTATTTTGAGAACATTGTCCTACGAGTATCCCCATCATTACTGGAGGGCCAGTAGGAGGCACTCTTTCCTCTGGTCTAAAAAATATCCCAATGCCCCAGGGCAGGCATTGGGGACACTGCCCTGTGTAGGGTGCCGTCTTTCGGATGGGACGTTAAACGGGTGTCCTGACTCTCCGAGGTCATTAAAGATCCAGTGTCCTGGCTAAATTCCCAATCTGGCCCTCAAACCATCACGGTCACCTAATAATCCCCAGTTTACAATTGGCTCATTCATCCCCCTCCTCTCCCCTGTAACTATTCCCCAGGTCGTTGCTGTAAATGAGAATGTGTTCTCAGTCAATTTACCTGGTAAAATAACGGATAAATAAATAAATAAAAATTACAAATCTTTGTTGTAACCCTGGACAAACACCTTATTGAGGGCTTGATGATTAGTTGACAAGTTGAATCAGGTGTGCTTGTCCAGGGATACAATAAAAATGTGTGCTGTTGAGGATACTGGAGGACCAGGGCGGGGGTAACACTGGTCTAACGGATCTAAAGAGTCCAAGTTCATGGTTCGTGTTTTTATGTCAATACCTTTGGCTTGGAGACCCAACAGCTAGTGGGTATAAGTTGTAGAAGGTGCAAGACAAGGCGACACAGGAGAAGTAGAGAAAAGGGATCATGAGAGAGGAGCACTTACCACAGATGGTGTCCCCCGGTTGACACTGATTATCAGCATCAGAGTAGGACGACATCCTGAGGAGTGGGAGCGAGCAAAGGCACAGATATCATCATTAGATTACCACCGGTCAGCAGCCTCATAAAACCCTCGGCTGTAACGACACAGCAAGGAGTGTTCAACACGTTCTACTGTCACACAAGACACATAAAGACATCTGGAGTCCATTTTCTCCATCTCAAAGTTGATTCCACTACCACTTTTTTTCATTGTTTCACTCTGATCAGAGACTGATTTAGACCTGGGACACCAGGGGTGTGCAAGTAATGATCAGGTAGAACAGAAAACCAGCAGGCTCCGGACCTCGTAGGGTAAGAGTTTAGTACCCCTGATCTAGGCTAATCGATGTCTACTTTAGGAAAAGGAAAAAGACTGTACAGTTGTACACTTGTCATACAATTTCCATGTCTTGCACTTTTCCCCCCATCGATAACGATGACAATGTGAGTATTTTGAACGCTGGTACATGTTTTTGTTATTCTGTGTACATGTGTTTTGACTGCGCTAGTATTATTGATGTAATCTCAGCGAGATTGCTTTCTGAGTGAATAACCTAGATTAACTCTCGATATTGGAATCCCAAGTAACTATGGTATCTGGTTAGATCTGATGCTGAGGCAATTTAAGATACAGTAATGTGACTATGGCTACAGTATAATCACACTGACTGCACAATATGGCAAGGTTAGTGTTATACCACGCTTGGCATTTGGGATGTGTCCTAATCACGTAAAACCCTGGATGCCGGATGATGTAAAAAAATCTTCCCATCGTGAAATAGTTCTGATTGTGACGTCATGTTGTAAAACATTTCACAATGTCAAAATGTTCCCGGTCAAAAATTGCATGCGCGTCTGTGTGGGTGGCTGAGCTCATGCAGATGTTTCTCACAAGCCCTCGCCCTTGATTTAGCTAGCTAGCATAATTAGATGTAAACTGGTCGAGATGGGTTGTTCTAAGAAGGGTGCAGTTCACTTTTTTTGTTTAGCTACCAAACAAACAGATATATATGCACTGTCAAACGAAACATAGCGGCCAAGTCTTTACAATCACAAAAAATATATATATTTGACCCACGAGTCCGGGACCTCACGCCTCAACAAGCTTCTGATTGGTCAGAGTCAATAATCCTGGTCACCGTTGATTGGCAGATGTGTGAAGCAAATGCGTGTGGTCACAGATTTTTTATTTTTTTTTGGTCTAGGGAGGGTGTGAGAGAACATCCGCACGAGCTCAGCCACATAAAGAGATGCGCGTGCAAATATTGAAGCGGGAACATTTTCACGCTGGGAGAAATTTTACAGCATCATGTCTCAATCAGAACACGTTCAGAACGATCGTGAAACTATTTCACGCTGGGAAGATTTTTTACATGACACACAGTCTGACATTAATTGGTCACTATTCATTCTCTGATGACACCGCTGTTTGAAGTTATTTCCATATGATTTGGGCATGACATTTGAAAAATGCTAAGACAGACTGGCTGGCTGACTGACTAGTATTCTCCAATGGAATCGTTGATAACCTCTTCCTGCCAACAGTGGAAGTGGACAGAATATTGTTGTTCAAATTTAGTAGGCAGGTTCAGGGCAGGTCAATGGGACAAGTCATTATTAGGGGCTATAGTAGGAAGAGACTGCATGTATCTGAAATGGCACCCTATGCCCTATATAGTGCACTACTTTTGACCAGAGCCCTATGGGCCCCACTACATAGTGAATAGGGTGACATTTCAGACGCATCCCCTGTTTTTCGTTTGTCACCACAGAGATAAAACAACAACCGGTTGTATGGAACAGGTAGAGGTCCCGTTGACAGTTCCCTGGACATTTTGCTTCTTAGATGGAACTACAGTTGGAGTCAACTTGAGACGACAGAGATTGGGACATTTCTCTTTCGTCTTACTTGAGGATAAATTGGCTGCTGGGCAATTGTAAAATGTAAATGTTCAAAGGGACAAAATTGATCACACCGTCACCATAAAGAACCAGTTGCGTTGTCTATGCAGTCATATTTAGTATTATAATACTATAATAACATCCTTTACTCACAACATGGCCGCCTAGCTTGGGGGACCTGTATTTACTCAACAATGTTATGTCATTGTCTTGCCAACTTTCTCATACAAGGCAACAAGTTGACTGTGGTAGAAACGAATTGGTTAGCCATGCTATGACCTTCTCACCTTACTTTATTTCAGGTCACAACCTGTCTAGATGAAGGATAAATCAAAGGGAAAGTGATAAACTCAACACTTGAAAGTCACCCGACTCTACTACCGTCTACCTGGATGTGGTTCAACCAAATTATATATAGGCTTAGGGTGTGTTTTGTTTTGTCACATATTTCTGTCACTGTCCTCAGGTAACAATAATGAGTCGCGGTCACAGTACACTCCTCCACATAGTGTTGTTAGGGAGCACATCCCTTTACAAGTATGTGTGTCACTCAACCGGCCTGGCTGCATTTCTCTTTGACATGCATTTCTCACACACAACCCATACACAGCACATAATACAAAACATTACACTTTTACGTTTCAATATATTGGACCTTGTATTTTAGCCGACAATGTATTTGACCCTTTATTTGAACCGTAACTGCACATTTCTTCACAAATTGTATTGTGTCAACCTACGTGGCATGTTCCCTGTGTAAGGCTGAATCTCATTTATTGTGTAATGGTATTATGTCCTCAGCATCCAAAGCTCAACATAAGAAGCAGTAGAATACTCACGTTTGATGTGAACTCCTCATAAGAAGCAGTAGTATAATCACATTTGATATTAGCTCCTCATAAGAAGCAGTAGAATACTCACGTTTGATGTGAACTCCTCATAAGAAGCAGTAGTATAATCACATTTGATATTAGCTCCTCATAAGAAGCAGTAGTATAATCACATTTGATATTAGCTCCTCATAAGAAGCAGTAGTATAATCACATTTGATATTAGCTCCTCATAAGAAGCAGTAGTATACTCACGTTTGATATTAGCTCCTCATAAGAAGCAGTAGTATAATCACATTTGATATTAGCTCCTCATAAGAAGCAGTAGTATACTCACGTTTGATATTAGCTCCTCATAAGAAGCAGTAGTATAATCACATTTGATATTAACTCCTCATAAGAAGCAGTAGTATAATCACGTTTGATATTAGCTCCTCATAAGAAGCAGTAGTATAATCACGTTTGATATTAGCTCCTCATAAGAAGCAGTAGTATACTCACGTTTGATGTTAACAATGGTCTATTATAATCCCCATGTGATAAATCCAGTTTGTGATATTTGCCATCTCCCACTTTCCCAGCCTCTGTGTCAATCTCGCTCTTCTGTTGTTGTGTGTTTCTTTCCTCATGTCTCTCTGCTTTGTAATTCTCACAGGTTAGCCCTGCCCTTTGCTGCACCTTTTCCTCCTCAACCTCATCACCTCTTCACGGTGAGTTCTGTTTTTAGACTTTTGGTGTGTGTGTGTGTGTGTGTGTCCTTTAATTGTGTAAAGTGCTACGGTGTGTGGGTTTGCAATGCCCTCGCAACTATTTTAGTCTCCTCCTAATCACCGGTGTCCGTCAAAGGTGTTGTCGATTCACGATGCCTCCCAAGTGGCCACTCAACACCTGCGATTTCCATTACTTTTCTACAAAGTGAAACTGCGCGATCCACCCCTATCAACAATCACAGGCACTGAGGGCGTTGGGGAAGCAACTTAGGTAGTATTAGGCTTTTGGTGCGCTGCCACTGTAGCTCATGAATGAGGCAATAGAAGTTTGCCCTGCCTTACAGTGGTATGGTACTGTATACAGGGTGAGTGGCTTTGCAATGGCATGTTGGGGTTTCTTTTGTGTTTTATAATCACTCATCAGCTTTCCAACACCATCGGAAAAACACCCATGGGAACTGCTTGCTGTCCATCTGTTAACTGTTAAAGTAACTGTCCAGTGTTTGCAGATTTCTATGAAATACGACTACTAATTGCTTAAAATATCAGTGAAATAGTTTTCTTTCCAAAACATGTTAATTATGTATGTTAAAAAAGCAGCTTTTCTGTGTTAATGGTTTCGGCGTATTCGTCATAAAAAATATAGTAATGCATGTTGACCGCTGATTAGCCAACTGAGGCGTAATGACGTCATACTCTGAGGAAATAGCAAGCATTTTTGAAATGATCTATTTGATATACATGTTTGAGGTGCATTTAAAAAATATATATAAAAATCTCCAATTTATGCTCTGGCTACGAATACGAGTGTAGAATGAGTCAACAACATTATTTGCGTATGAGTTATTAACAGAATATGAACTTTTAAAAGTGAAGGGGCTGTTTTAAAATGCTCTGATAACATCTTGTGATGTGAAAACCCCTGTGCTTTCCCTGTCTCTACCATAGTAGGTCATTGTCCCCTTTCTGGGCATTTTAATTTAATTTCAAATGCCAAGATAATCAAGTTTTTAATGAAGTTCAGTATTTATTTATTTTTTATGGTATTTTATTTTTTACCCCTTTTTCTTCCCAATTTCGTGGTATCCAATTATTGTAGTAGCTACAATCTTGTCTCATCGCTACAACTCACGTACGGGCTCGGGAGAGACGAAGGTTGAAAGTCATGCATCCTCTGATACACAACCCAACCAAGCCGCACTGCTTCTTAACACAGGGCGCATCCAACCCGGAAGCCAGCCGCACCAATGTGTCGGAGGAAACACCGTGCCCCTGGCAACCTGCGCCCGGCCCAAAGGAGTCACTGGTGCACGATGAGACAAGGATTTCCCTACCGGCCAAACCCTCCCTAACCCAGACGACGCTAGGCCAATTGTGCGTCGCCGGTTACGACAAAGCCTGGGCGCGAACCCAGAGTCTCTGATGGCACAGCTGGCGCTGCAGTACAGCGCCCTTAACCACTGCGCCACCCGGGAGGCCCGAAGTTCAGTATTGCCTTAAAGTTGCACTATTCAAAAATCTCTCTGCTATTTCCTGGTTGCTAAAACTCTAATTTCAGTTTGACAAAACAAGATGGGACAATGATTCTCTACTGTACACTATCTAAACCGTTCGGAAATATACTTGAATCTGGTGTACAATCTGGTGTACAAAACTGCCAGTAAAAGACTCAAAAACCAAACATAAGAATGGGATGCATAGAAATAGCACACATAGAACATATCTACTGCTTCTTAGACTTGCTTTCAAGTAGAATGATAGATCTATAACTCACATTTCTCTGTGAATTTGGATCGGGTCGCCCAAAAAGTGACATATTTCCACTTTGAACTTCTTGGAGATACGGATGTTTTTCTATTTGACAGGCACCGCATATCAACATCTGTTTTCTCATTTTTTTTTCTCATTTTTTCATCTGCTCTCTATATAGTGTACTGTTCAATACTGTACAGTAGAGTTGCTGGCCCAGATAGTAGCAGATGCTAGACCCTGAACCTTGCTGGACCCTGAACCCTCCAAACCAAAGAAGCCAAAAGTACAGTCTGTGCCATAACTATGCCTTCATCATATTGCAGTGCCAACTCCAATGAGGAACATCCCTCACAGCAGGACATGCCCAATGAACCTCTCTCCCCTTCTGTCTTTCCCCTTTTACCTGCTCTACCTCTATTCTAATTAACAGGTGCTCAAAGTCTTAGGGGGTTTCCCCAGGCAACAGGGTGGGTACGCCATTAGCCCATCTAATGTTCGAGGGAGAGAGCGGGATAGAGAGAGGGGAGGTTAGGGATGTGTGAGGTATCTGTTAGTTCACACGCACTGCTTACCGGGGCAGAGGTGGGCAATCCGAGTGGTGGGGAGATCTGCTGCAAGGGCTCGCTTACACTGTGTGAGAATGTGTGTGTGTGTGTGAGAGTGTGAGAGTTTTTCTCTCTGTGTGTGTCTCTGGTGTGTGTGTGTGCATGCGCACACTCTCCGGCGCGGGCGCAGAGCTGGAAATGCTGAGACAGACAGCTGGTTTATTTTTGGGTCAGTGACAGTGTGTCAATGGCCGCAGATGCGTCGGAAAGGAAGGCTCTGAGATACCAACAGACCCTGGTCAGTTCTTTCTCCCACGCTCTCTTCCGCTCTCTCTCTCTCTCTCTCTCTCTCTCTCTCTCTCTCTCTCTCTCTCTCTCTCTCTCTCTCTCTCTCTCTCTCTCTCTCTCTCTCTCTCTCTCTCTCACTACCTATCTCCTCTTATCTTTTTCCATTTGCTCTCATATTGCGTTTCGCAGCAGCAGACTATCTCTCTGACTTTATCTCTATCTCTATGACTTTAATCTCTATCTCTGACTTTAATCTTGCACAATCTCTTGCATGACATATCGGGTCGTCTCTGCTCTTTATGGTCTGTGCATAGGGAGCATGGACACACACACACACGCTGTCTGGTAACGGTGGTCACGGAGACCTCTTAGCAGGTCCATGACTGTGGCAACAGGTGTCTGTGTGTCCGAGGACCCCACACCTTCAGTCTCCGTCAGGGTCTTGACTCTCTCTCTCTCTCTCTTTCTCTCTGTCTGGCTCTCTCTCTCTCTCTCTCTCTCTCTCTGTCTTGCTCTTTCTCTCTCTCTCTCTCTCTCTCTCTCTCTCTCTCTCTCTCTCTCTCGCTTGCTTTCTCAGCCACCTGTTCATTATCCTCTCCACCTTTAATTCCTTTCATTTATTACCAAAAAGCATAATGCATTATTACGTAGAAATAGATTGCTGTTCAACGACCTCCTTGTAAGTGCCTCTCCATGCTCTCCGATAGACCTGGGAGGAATGTGTTTGTGGGATTTCATCCATGGAGATAAATCTAGGTTTACAGCAGTGTGGTGTGGGAAGGGGGTAACCCGATCGTGCATGTGGAATATATTTGTTAATCTCCGCTCGTCACGTAGTCTAAGATGACCCCGGGGTCCAGAGTGTTCCAAAACATCTGGAGGGACTTAAACCATTAGACTTTCAGTATGTTTTTTTTGGGGGGGGGGGGGGGTTTGTAAGAAACACCCGCTGGAAATTGGTGTGGCGTATTGTATTTAACAGGGTAGTACTATACCGTGGGCCTTTGGCTAAGGTCATAGGCTGTTAGTCTCTCTGTCCACATGCTGATGGTTGTGTGTGTGTGTGTGTGTGCCCACTAGTGTACGCATGTACTGCATGACCTGTGTGTGTTAGTACAGGCCATGTGGACTGTGATAACCGTGTGTTTACACTGTCGCCCAGGGAGCCGGGCTATATTGAGAAGTGTCACTTTTTTTGAGCGGGAGTTTGTTTCTGTTCTCTTTGTCATTGTGCTGTGGAGGATCAAGAAATGAGATCACAAGGGGGCCTCCCGTTCCAATTGAACTAGATGCCATTGCCAGGCACAATAGCGAGTTATGCGGAGAGTTGTTGACAGACGTGCGGAGAATGTGCGTGGTTAATACTCCGTAAGACTGGAGGATATTTTCGAAGACCTTCGTGTGTATTACATTTGACTTTATATGACATAAGAGTGGGGACACACGACACTGTCCAACCTTCCCCGTCATGTGACCTATTGCTGTAGATGTCATGTGTCTTTAGGACAAACGGACTAGCAGATGGACGGACCTGCATATAGGCAGAGGAAAGCAGACTGGTAGGCAGGCAGACAGTGCAGGTTAGGAAAGTAGATGGGTAGATTCGTATTTGTTACTAATACTATTGCTTCTACAGTGGCCTCTTATGTTTGTCTCTTCTGCTGCCATTGGGCTGTCACTTGAGGACATGCAATACTGTGGATACAGTTAAGGGTATTGTCAGGCCCGACGTGCAGTGGAGGGCCCTGCAACCGCTAACCGTGATTTACTCTTAACAGGACCGTTATGAGTTTGATCTATCCAAGCGATCAGTAACAGCCTGACGCTGTTACAGAACACTCCCTCTGGGGCGTCTTCATCTATTCTCATGTTGTTATCTCTGATTTTCATCCACTCTACCATCCACCTCACAGGTGTGTCCAGGGACTGGTCTTCCTTGTGAGAGGTACAAAAAGAGCCGGTATGAGGATTACGAGCAGATGCCTTCCTTGAGGCGAAATCTGTTTTGCAGTGAGTTGATCAAATCTGACACTGGCGTTATGTCGATTTCTCTCGCCTGCTTTCCACTTGACGAACATGCTCAGGTGTCGCGGGCCGCCCACACGAACCAAACTCCCCTTGCAGAAGTCCTTACGGGCCAGCGGGACGGACAGACAGGCGGATAGTGAGAGATCGAGAGGGAGTAAGAAGTGTGTAGCGGTGAACGTTGGGCCAGCGGGACGGACAGACAGGCGGATAGTGAGAGGTCGAGAGGGAGTAAGAGGTGTGTAGCGGTGAACGTTGGGTCCCACCGGTGCTAAATATAACTCCCAGGGTAGAGTTACACCCGGTGAGAAAGGGGGGAGAGAGGGAACGTGTGTACGAGGTGCATGATGTGTAGAGCGCGAGAGGGGAGGAGAAATCTGGAGAAAGAGGGGGATTACACGGACTGGCAGAGGTAGGGAAAGGCAGAGGATGACTGAAATAGACTGATGGAGGGCAGCAACGTGATGGTATGTGACAAAACGGGTAGATCAGGCGCACGGGTATCATTTCACATTTGAATGGGTTGACTGCTCAAAAATGCTGAACGTTTAAATCAACCAGCTTGTTGATAAGGTGTTGATACAGGCACTTTACAAGACTAATTTGACACAATGTGTAGGCAAGCAAATTGATGGTGAGGTTAACCATTTTGTAATAATATTACAATGCTTACAAAACCTTTAGCATATGACCTGTTGTGTAGTATATTAGCAGTAAAATAAGTAAGTACTATAGTATATTGTGTAGAATAGCCATATGATAGGCATGCATTACATCCATTGACCAGTTAGTTGATACCATGACTGTCCGGAGTGAGATCCGGTTAGATGCTAGTTAAGCAAATGCCTGGTAAATGTTTGACTATTTCTGTGTGTTTACTAGACATATATTTGGTGAAGTCTTTAAGATTCCAATTGACATCAGAGAGATTTTCCTTCCTGTCCCTGTGGTTTGCCAAGATGTTGTGTTACCAGAGGTATATCCTGAATATGAGAGACAGCCTCGAGTTTGTGCAGAAACCACAAGGCAAAAGAGAAAGGAGTGGGTCTTTCAGTACACCTCTCCTCATCACGAATCTGTAGGGGGAGAATTTCCTCAAGTTCCCCCAGATTAAAAATAAATAAAAACATATTTTTTTTAAACATACTGTATGGAATTCCTTAGAATAAAAACAAATGTTTATATAAAACATTATTAGACATTTAAAAAAATTATCTCCAGTATTTACATTATTATGTTTTGAGTATGGTGTGTAGAGGATTTCCACTCATTTGCAGGCTGGTGTTTCAGCTATTTGCCAGGGGTGAGTTGGTAGAGAGAGATTTCCTCTTCCTTGGTATAGTAGAACTAGTGCCATAACAAGCCGTTACTGCTGTACTACAGGGAACTGAAAGTATTTCAGACTCCTTTTCCCGGAGGCTAGTATTTCCCAACAGATCCATGACTACAGTCATATGGATTTTGTGGACACGTCTCTTATAAGCCTGCTACTGATTTGATAACTGTGTTGAATTCAGCCATTCAAATCCAACAGCACACTGTTATAAAACATTCACGGTCAGTAAATCCTGTCCACAGAATCGGCAGACAATAGCTGGCAAAGTGCCCACATGAATATAAATAGTACAGTTTACTATAGAAGACTACAGGACTTACTGTAGTAAACTGTAGAATACTATACTACACACTGTTGGATCCCTCAATCGTGATGTGCTTACTATATAATTGTGTAATATACTGTAGAATACTATATTACACACGGTTATATCCCTTGATCGTGTAGTGTTTACTATAGAATGTTGTAGTATACTATAGTAAATGCTACAATATTATCCACAACAACAAAAAACACTGTAGTAAATACTACAGTAATGTCCGCAAAAACACTACATTTGTTTAACTATAGGAAATTCTACAGTATTTAACTCTGCCCATTCCCCTTCCCCATATCGCAATTTGTGCCACCCAGAAGTGAGAAACTTACATGCCAATTATAGACCATATATTGTGTTCCCTACAGGTTATAGAAAAGGGCAGAAGCTCTGAACTATCCGTTCAGACCCCAGCCCTACATACCTACCTACAGGTTATAGAAAAGAGCAGAAGCTCTGAACTATCCTTTCAGACCCCAGCCCTACATACCTACCTACAGGTTATGGAACATTTGCTCTTTTGGTATTTCTCCAGTAGATTTCCTGAAGGTTAGTCTACTTCTATGTCAAAGATAATAAAAAATTAACTTTATAGTAATGTCTGCAAAATCACTACAGTAAATACTACAGTAACAAAAACACTACAATAAATACTGCAGTATAGTTTTGCCAGCAAAGATACTACAGTAAATACTACCGTTCTTTTACTACAGTATTAATACTAAAGTGAACTGTAAATATGACAGTAAAGTCAGCAAAAACACTACAGTAAATATGAGTGTTTTTACCACATTATAATATGGTAAATTATAAATGTATTTATAAATTATAAATTCGAGCCCTGAATGCTGATTGGCTGAAAGCCGGGATATATCAGACTTTATACCACAGTAATGAAAAAACATGACTTTTTACTGTTCTAATTACATTGGTAACCAGTTAACAGCAATAAGGCACCTCGGGGTTTGTGGTATATTGGCCATATACCACACCACTTTGTGCCTTATTGCTTCAGTATACTATAGTATTGTTTTATGTGGGTGTTGATTAAAGAAAATCCCCACATATTCTGTCTGGCTCAATGTACACTGAATAAAAATATAAACTTCTTGGTTTCATAAGCTGAAATACAAGATTCCCAAAATATTACATTGACACAAAAAGCTTATTGCGCTTCAATTTGGTGCACAAATTGAATTACATCTCTCGTAGTGAGCAATTCTTCTTTACCCCTTTGCCAAGATAATCCATCCATCTGTGGTATATCAAGAAGCTTGATTAAACAGCATGATCATTACACAGGTGCAGCTTGTATTGGGGACAATAAAGGCCACTCTAAAATGTGCAGTTATGTCAGACAACACAATGCCACATATGTCTCAAGTCCTGAGCGAGCCTGCAATTGGCATGCTGACTGCAGGATTGTCCACCAGACCTGTTGCCAGAAAATGTCATGTTCATTTCTGTACCATAAGCAGCCTGGTTTGCTGATGTCAAACTTGTGAACAGAGTGCCCCATGGTGGCAGTGGGGTTATGGTATGGACAGGCATAAGCTATGGACAACAAATACATTTGCAGATATCATGACAAGATCCCATTTTCGTGCCATTCATCCTCTACCATCACCTCACTTAAAAAAAAATAGAAAAGTATTTGTGACCAACAGATGCATATCTGTATTCGAAGTCATGTGAAATCCATAGATTAGGGCCTAATAAATGTATTTCAGTTGACTGATTTCCTTATATGAACTGTAACTCAGTTAAAATCTTTAAAATGGTTGATTGTTGCATTTATATTTTTGTTCAGTGTGTATAATAGTGCCTATATTCCTCAACATGTTGGTAACCAGTAAGAGTTTTGTTGGACACTGAGAGCTAATACAGGTATGACACTTATCATCAATGCATCCCATGGTAAGCCGAGCTGTGACATGTCTGGTCCAATGGAAGTCATGGCGTGTGTGCAGCTCATGTACGTGTTGGTGATTTTATTTGGTACACATATCCATGTGTATGACTGATGTACAGTACTCTTTCTAGGACCCACAGAGACAGACTTGTACATGCACACTAAATTACGAGGTGTTGAAAGGTTATTGAAAGGCAGCCCAAAGCGTAAATGGGGTGCCAGGTAGCCCAGTGGTTAGGTTGCTGGATCGAATCCCCGAGCTGACAAGGTAAAAATCTGTCTTTCTGCCCCTGAGTTAACCCACTGTTCCCCGGGCGCCGGAGACGTAGATGACGATTAAGGCAGCTCCCCCGCACCTCTCTGATTCAGAGGGGTTGGGTTAAATGTGGGAGACACATTTCAGTTGAAATATTCAGTTGACGAGGAATCCCCCTTTCCCTAAATGCTAGGCCTGACTGATTCCTAGTGTGGTGTTGTTGACTAGAGGTCAACTGCACTGTGCAGATGTCGTTTGTATCTGAGCACTTATAGTATACAGTATACTTCCGATTTCAACTGTATATCAGAAGGTTTTCAGACTTCCCTCAACAAGTTGTTGGTTTCCCACAAAAGCTATTGTTTCACAAATTCAATTATGTCTGGTGTATGACGTCAGTATCTACATTATGTGATAAAGATCCGTTTACCACTTCATCAAAATGTTGATTAAACAATAAAGGTACAGTTCAAGGTGTAAGTTTACATACACCTTAGCCAAATACATTTAAACTCAGTTTTTCACAATTCCTGACATTTAATCCGAGTAAAAATTCCCTGTCTTAGGTCAGTTAGGATCACCACTTTCTTTTAAGAATGTGAAATGTCAGAATAATAGTGGAGAGGATGATTTATTTCAGCATTTATTTATTTCATCACATTCCCAGTGGGTCAGAAGTTTACATACACTCAATTAGTATTTGGTAGCATTGCCTGGGTCAAAGGTTTCGGGTAGCCTTCCACAAGCTTCCCACAAGTTGGGTGAATTTTGGAGCATTTCTCCTGACAGAGCGAGTGTAACTGAGTCAGGCTTGTAGGCCTCCTTGCTCACACATGCTTTTTCAGTTCTGCCCACAAATTTTCTATGGGTTTGAGGTCAGGTCTTTGTGATGGCCACTCCAATACCTTGACTTTGTTGTCCTTAAGCCATTTTGCCACAACTTTGAAAGTATGCTTGGGGTCATTGTCCATTTGGAAGACCCATTTGCGACCAAGCTTTAACTTCCTGACTGATGTCTTGAGATGTTGCTTCAATATATCCACATCATTTTACTTCCTCATTATGCCATTTACTTTGTGAAGTGCACCAGTCCCTCCTGCAGCAAAGCACCCCCACAACATGATACTGCTACCCCCGTGCAAACTTTTGAACGGTAGTGTATGTATATTGCTTTTACATTCTTCTATGATAGATGAATGTTCCCTTAACGTAGGTTTCTTATTTTCATATTTATTTATTTATTTTAAAAAATATATATATTTCACCTTTATTTAACCAGGTAGGCTAGTTGAGAACAAGTTCTCATTTGCAACTGCGACCTGGCCAAGATAAAGCATAGCAGTATGAGCAGACAACACAGAGTTACACATGGAGTAAACAATTAACAAGTCAATAACACAGTAGAAAACAAAGGGGGAGTCTATATACAATGTGTGCAAAAGGCATGAGGAGGTAGGCGAATAATTAAAATTTTGCAGATTAACACTGGAGTGATAAATGATCAGATGGTCATGTACAGGTAGAGATATTGGTGTGCAAAAGAGCAGAAAAGTAAATAAATAAAAACAGTATGGGGATGAGGTAGGTGAAAATGGGTGGGCTATTTACCAATAGACTATGTACAGCTGCAGCGATCGGTTAGCTGCTCAGATAGCTGATGTTTGAAGTTGGTGAGGGAGATAAAAGTCTCCAACTTCAGCGATTTTTGCAATTCGTTCCAGTCACAGGCAGCAGAGTACTGGAACGAAAGGCGGCCAAATGAGGTGTTGGCTTTAGGGATGATCAGTGAGATACACTTGCTGGAGCGCGTGCTACGGATGGGTGTTGCCATCGTGACCAGTGAACTGAGATAAGGCGGAGCTTTACCTAGCATGGACTTGTAGATGACCTGGAGCCAGTGGGTCTGGCGACGAATATGTAGCGAGGGCCAGCCGACTAGAGCATACAAGTCGCAGTGGTGGGTGGTATAAGGTGCTTTAGTGACAAAACGGATGGCACTGTGATAGACTGCATCCAGTTTGCTGAGTAGAGTGTTGGAAGCCATGTAAACAAATATGAACTGTTACATGTAGATATACTGTATGTATAATAATAGTATATACTGCATGATGTATTTTCTTTAAAATATACACATTCGGTGTGAAATTAAAATATCTTAAACTATTCTTATTTTCCTAAAATAACATTTTTGCACTATAACCTTACCTGAACTACATTTTCAGCGGGTCGTCATTGTCTTTTGCTCATGAACATATGGGTAATGTAGTCTCTCTTCCTCCTGTCACTTTCAGCTGTATGGGGAATACAGCGAGCACCCGGGTGGGTCTGGCCGCCGGAGAGAGGCCACCCGACTGCTAACAGAGAGACAATGGAAGAAACACGACCACCATCACCATGGTCACCATCCGCAGCATCGCCATGGCCACCATCACCACAGCCACCACCATGGCCACCCCCACAGTCACACACATGGACACGGGCACCACAGCAGGCACAGGGGTCGGCATCACTCGGATGAGGCAGGACATGCACATATGGCTACAGAGCAAGGCAACCCTTTGACTATAAAGAAACGCCGCTCCTACTCAAAGTGCAGAGGTGAGGAGTCCATGCTCCGTAAAGTCTGTGGTGGTTAATTTCTTTACTATCAAATGAGGAGAGAGACAAACTTATCACACAAGTCAGTCATACTTGTACTAAATCTTTATTCACTTATTAATATGGGAACAGGTCAATACAACACACACACATAAAGTGAATCGATTGAGCGCTGTACGATATTGATGTCTGGTGAAAGAATCACCCTCAGATGATTCGTTGAGAGCCCCGAGACAAAGGTACAAATGTATTTTATAGCCAAGATACACCCCTTTCAGTCTACATCACAAACAACAGATGTATGGAATGGGTCATAAGGTTAAGATTTGTATGAAAGATACTTATAATTCTCAGCAGACGTTATCTGCTGTAAAAAGCAGTTATCAAGGTCTGGCCCTGGGGTCATCTCTCCCTGGTATCCATTAGAACAAAAACATTAACTCATGCTCTGGAATGCGCTAACACCCAAAGGCATCGTAAATCTTCCAGAGGCCCATCCTCAGTAGAACACACACAGATGAGCATTCTAACCTCTTATTCTGTTGCATAAAACAACCATTTGATGCAATAAACGTATTATAACATAATCTTGCAATTTTGCTTTCACAAGTTGCTAGTGTTAAATGAACTCGAACAGTGTTAAAGTGAATCATGTCTGTCATGTTGTTTGCTCAGACTGTGTAGCGCGGGTACAGAGGTTCCTGGTCACCAAGCTGGGAGAGGACTGGATCTTCCTGGTGCTGCTGGGTGTCTCAATGGCGCTGGTCAGCTGGACCATGGACTACACCAGCGCCAAGAGTCTACAATGTACTACAATACCCACAGTGCAACACATACTAAACAATCTTGTTTTATGATGACGCAATATGTTTTTATAATGCTTGCGTTTGAGCCACTGAACCATACAGTTGCATGAATGCTTTTACACCATAAATAATGATCTAGACTAGACACCTGGTTGCTTATTGTCAGAGGGTTAGGGTGAGTGGTTATCGAAAAGTGTTGCAAAATGGTTCCGTGGTACCCTTATATGCAAAATTCATTTTGCAAAACAAACATTACAAAACAGTATACTTAAAATTATGGTTACAGTCATTACCCATATTAGGGAGTTTAGAGAAGTTTGTATGATGGAGTCCCTCCAGGCTCTGTTCTTGCACCGCTACTGTTCTAATTTTATATGCTACCTCTCAGTGATGTTATTCATAAACAGAGTCTATTTTCACTGATATATGGACGACACATCTGTACATTGTAAAAAAAACATTTGTCGATTCAACTTACAAATTTAAAATTCCATGTCAAGTCCAGTCCAGATTTTGTGTGGAGTTGAGGTTTTTCTTCAACCTAGTAAAGTTAATGGAACTGACAAATGTGAATTGAATAACTTGTTGAATGAACTTCATACATTTTAGTCAAATTAACAGATTTAAAAAAAGTTGTGCTAACAAAGCTACTAAAGTTGTTTTGACAAATTCCCTAAGTCTAGAGGACAAGTATTTGCTAGTCAGAAAAGCTAAACTAAGTTTTTTTTTACTTACTAAAGTTTCTTACCCGGCTGCCTTAAATCTTAAGTTGTGTCAACTTCCAGGTGAAACAACTACTTTGAAAATGACCCATTTCAGAACTGAGGCTTTGAAATTATATAATATACACTGCTCAAAAAAACAAAGGGAACACTAAAATAACACATCCTAGATCTGAATGAATGAAATATTCTTATTAAATACTTTTTTCTTTACATAGTTGAATGTGCTGACAACAAAATCCCACAAAAATGATCAATGGAAATCAAATGTATCAACCCATGGAGGTCTGGATTTGGAGTCACACTCAAAATTAAAGTGGAAAACCACACTACAGGCTGATCCAACTTTGATGTAATGTTCTTAAAACAAGTCAAAATGAGGCTCAGTAGTGTGTGTGGCCTCCACGTGCCTGTATGACCTCCCTACAATGCCTGGGCATGCTCCTGATGAGGTGGCGGATGGTCTCCTGAGGGATCTCCTCCCAGACCTGGACTAAAGCATCCGCCAACTCCTGGACAGTCTGTGGTGCAACGTGGCGTTGGTGGATGGAGCGAGACATGATGTCCCAGATGTGCTCAATTGGATTCAGGTCTGGGGATCAGGCAGGCCAGTCCATAGCATCAATGCCTTCCTCTTGCAGGAACTGCTGAAACACTCCAGCCACATGAGGTCTAGCATTGTCTTGCATTAGGAGGAACCCAGGGCCAACCGCACCAGCATATGGTCTCACAAGGGGTCTGAGGATCTCATCTCGGTAACTAATGGCAGTCAGGCTACCTCTGGCGAGCACATGGAGGGCTGTGCGGCCCCCCAAAGAAATGCCACCCCACACCATGACTGACCCACCGCCAAACCGGTCATGCTGGAGGATGTTGCAGGCAGCAGAACGTTCTCCACGGCGTCTCCAGACTGTCACGTCTGTCACATGTGCTCAGTGCGAACCTGCCTTCATCTGTGAAGAGCACAGGGCGCCAGTGGCGAATTTGCCAATCTTGGTGTTCTCTGGCAAATGCCAAACGTCCTGCACGGTGTTGGGCTGTAAGCACCCTCATGGAGTCTGTTTCTGACCGTTTGAGCAGACACATGCACATTTGTGGCCTGCTGGAGGTCATTTTGCAGGGCTCTGGCAGTGCTCCTCCTGCTCCTCCTTGCACAAAGGCGGAGGTAGCGGTCCTGCTGCTGGGTTGTTGCCCTCCTACGGCCTCCTCCACGTCTCCTGATGTACTGGCCTGTCTCCTGGTAGCGCCTCCATGCTCTGGACACTACGCGGACAGACACAGCAAACCTTCTTGCCACAGCTCGCATTGATGTTCCATCCTGGATGAGCTGCACTACCTGAGCCACTTGTGTGGGTTGTAGACTCCGTCTCATGCTACCACTAGAGTGAAAGCACCGCCAGCATTCAAAAGTGACCAAAACATCAGCCAGGAAGCATAGGAACAGAGAAGTGATCTGTGGTCCCCACCTGCAGAACCCCTCCTTTATTGGGGGTGTCTTGCTAATTGCCTATAATTTCCACCTGTTGTCAATTCCATTTGCACAACAGCATGTGAAATTTATTGTCAATCAGTGTTGCTTCCTAAGTGGACAGTTTGATTTCACAGAATTGTGATTGACTTCGAGTTACATTGTGTTGTGTGTTCCCTTAATTTTTTTGAGCAGTGTATTTCAGTGGGGAACATTATGCTCCTATCTGTCTCTTGCTTTTCCGGCAGTGTCGAAACTGACAGTACACTCAACCAACCAACAGATCACTTTACCCACAATGGCATTCTCAGTAACAGTAGGCAGGTTTCCATTGACCCAGGTTTATTCAACAAAAGCAATGTGGCAAAAAAGATCATTGCAACATATGTAATGGAAACGGCAGATATAGGAGAAACTTTATTTTTTCGAACTGTCTTTATTGCGACAAATGATGATGGAAACTGTGTTTTCTAATTAAATGATGATAAACTAATATTTTTGATGGTACATGGGGCACGTGATGTCACCCCATAACTCTAAAGCGCCACATCACAATTAATTCTAAATACCAACTGCTTGCAAAATCTATTTTTTTCAACTATAAAAATAATGTTTCTTTGCAGGACAAGGATTGTTCTGACTTTCAAGAGTGCCTGATTTGCTTCAACTTGCTTTTCTGGTTGGCTGACGAGGTTCACCATCCAATTGTTTTAGATCTACAGGAGTGCAGTTTTCACCATGAGACAGACCATGGCGATACGTTGGCACATGATAATTATTTGAATATGGCAAATATTAGTAAATTATACACCGGGTGGGTCTACCCCTGAATGCTGATTGCTTAAAAACGCATTCCAGCTGGTGTCAATTCCACAAGTTACCACCGGCTAAATATATGAAGTTAAAATGCCTATTTACTCTGTTCCATCAGACTGCCCAATCCACTGTCTCATCAGCCCAGCCAGGCAATTTATAAACTTTATCTCCACTATAAAAAGCATCTTCACATTATCTCAGATTTCTTTTAGACTAACATTTAGTTTTCGACAGCAGAGATTTGTATAAACCTTGCTGTCTGTCTCGCCGACATTTGCAACATTGTTTCAATATTCAAATTCAATCTCCAGCTCCATAGTAATGACCGTGTCGGGAGTCGGGACGATACAGAAAGACATGCAGGTAGGGTTTCTCAGCCAGCCGAAAATCATGAATCAGCTTGCATAATTTTTATGGATATTATACAAAGAAATGTAAAATTGAAAAAATATCAAACAAAACGAAGTGCAGGTAGTTTGCAATCTTTCCAGCTACAGCTTGAAGTATTGTGTTAGCTGTGCTGTGTCGTCTGTTGGCTGTACTGTCTGACATGACTGTACGTTAGCCATAGTTAGTTGACATGGCTAGCTAGTAAGCTATTTTCTTTCTAAATGTTGACAAAAAAATCACTGGGCAAGTTAATGGAAACAAAACTACTGACAGAAATGTTTTTCTTGTTTTCTTTTTACATGAGGTTGTTTATCTACCTACGTTGAATGCACTAACTGATAAATGCGTCCAAATGTAAATACACAATGCACGGATGCAAAACATGCTGGGTATTATACTAATGAGCCCCCCCCCCAAAAAAAAAAAAATCATCTGAACTTGACATGTTCAGTCAACACTACTGTTATGTTGCTTCTGTTGATTTGACTTCATGGTTGTGAATTTGATTTAATACATTTTGAAATTTAAGACATTTTTTGTCAACCCAACACATTATTCAAATGTAGTTTTCTTGACTAGACAAAACGAGTCATTTTGACTGAATCTCAAGATCTTTTTTTCACTGTGTCCATTTCAATGAAACATAGTGACGCTCAACAAGTCAGTGCCCCTCTTATAGAATACCACTAATGCCAAGAGAAACGTCTACAAGTGAAAACAGACATCTGTCAGTCCAGATGGATTGACAGTTGCCCCTCGCAAACCCCATCTTACAGTGTTTTTTTTCTTTGTAACTGTCTGTGTCAGTGTCTGCCCTGTCACAACCAACTTCCCTTTCTCCTCTCTTCTCACCTCCATTACCTTATCCTCCACCCTCTTCCCTGATCTTCACCCCGTGTTCTGTCTCCCCCCTCATTTCCTTCCTCCCTCTTGCTCTTCTCCCCCCCCCCTCCCCTGTGTTTTTCTCATCTTCTCCAATACCTTCCTGCTTTTTCTCACATTCCTTCTCATGCCTCACTTTCACCCCCCTCCTCAATCCTCCTCTCCCATCCCTCTGTCCCTCCCTCTGTCCCCATGTCAGTGTACAAGTGGATTCACTGGGAGCTGAGGGGTAATGTCCTGCTCCAGTACCTGGCCTGGGTCAGCTATCCTATGGTGCTCATCATGTTCGCCTCCTCCTTCTGCCACCTGGTTGCCCCACAAGCCATCGGTGTGTACAAGCTCAATGCTTACTGCTTACTTTCCCCACCACCCGCCTCCCCTAATGACCTGTTACCCGCAATCTGTTATCCATTGATTTTTCTCCCCTCTCTGCTTGCGTACCTACCTAGCCCTGGCCTGACACACGGATGTCCTCACTATATATCTAGAGTTATGACCCTTTTATTGTTGTCGAGTCAAATGTATCTATATTTTTTCCTGTTAAACAGTGATTTTGTAATTATTTTTCTTCCCCGACCTCTTTTCACCTCACCACCCTGTTTGTCTTTGTTTCTCTCTGTCGCTCTCTGTCTGTGTGTGTCTCTCTCTCTCTCTTTTCAACTCACCACCCTGTTTGTCTTTGTTTCTCTCTGTGTCGCTCTCTGTCTGTCTCGCTCTCTCTCTCTCTTTTCAACTCACTGCCCTGTTTGTCTTTGTTTCTCTCTGTGTCGCTCTCTGTCTGTCTCTCTCTCTCTCTCTCTTTTCAACTCACCGCCCTGTTTGTCTTTCTATTTCTCTCTGTGTCTCATGCTCTCTCTTTCTGTCTCTCCCTGTGTCTCACGCTCTCTCTTTCTGTGTCTCCCTGTGTCTCACGCTCTCTCTTTCTGTGTCTCCCTGTGTCTCTCGCTCTCTCTGTCTGTCTCTCTCTGTGTGTCTTTCTCTTTCAGGCTCTGGTATTCCTGAGCTGAAGACCATTCTCAGAGGCGTAGTGCTGAAGGAGTATCTGACTCTCAAGGCTTTTATTGCCAAGGTCATTGGTCTGACTGCAGGTCTGGGCAGTGGGATGCCAGTGGGGAAAGAGGTGGGTTACACACACTCACATCTGATTCCCTGATTACAGCTGTCTAAAAAGCCACTAAAAGTTTCCTTGTTTCTGACCCCTTTCTATTTGTCCTTCATATTGCTTCCCAAGGGCCCATTTGTTCACATAGCCAGCATTTGTGCTGCTGTGCTGAGCAAGTGTATGATGTTCTTCTCAGGAGTCAATCAGGTAAGCAGTTACTTGACCAGCATTGAGAATAAGGAGGACATTACAGTTTTGTCAGATCACTTCGCATTATACTTTTAGGCGTTTTTCATTGACTCTCTCTTTTCCTCCCTCTGTTCCTTACTGGTATGGGATCCTCTTATCCCCTTTCTCTCTCTCTCTCTCTCTCTCTCTCGCTCGCTCTCTCTCTCTCTCTGTGTGTGTGTCAGTAGAGCCCATACTGCTACACAGACATCCTCACAGTTGGCTGTGCAGTTGGGGTGGGCTGTTGTTTCGGTACCCCTCTTGGAGGTACAACACTATATTCCTTTTTTATTTCTCTCAATTCACCTTCCATTCATCTAGTATAAAGCAAGCTATGAAATCAGCTGAAACAATTGTCATGTGTCTGACAATCAATATAGGCATGGTGCTGAAATATCCTTTAAAAAGAAATTTGATTTGTGACCGGGTCATCATAGCAAGCCTTCAGTGTATAGTAAATATGCAATCTAGACTTTGACTGCATGCCACATTTTGTAATATCACATCTGAATGATATTTTACCAGTCTTTTTTTGATCCTGCCGTTCCACCAGGGGTGCTGTTCAGTATCGAGGTGACGTCCACTTACTTTGCTGTGAGGAACTACTGGAGAGGATATTTTGCCGCCACCTTCAGTGCCTTTATATTCAGAGTGCTCTCTGTGTTCAACAAAGATGCAGGTGGGTCAATGTACTATGACATCGGTATGGGATGCACGCTTTTTGGTCAACACATAAACACTTTGTGACGGCTGTCGACAAACACGCTTGGCTCGAGGGAACCCTTTCCCATAGAACCGTATCTGTGAAATGATATAGGCCAATTCCGGTCTGATAATGAAAGCAGAGATTCTGCTCGGTGTTGCCTTCTGGTTTCCTCTATGTTGTATAGTATGCATGTATACATTCTAACACTCGATCTGCCTCTTCCCCTGTCTTTTTGTCCACCACAGTCACCATCACTGCTCTCTTCCGCACCAAGTTCCGCATGGATTTCCCCTTTGACCTCCAGGAGCTGCCAGCGTTTGCCATCATCGGGTGAGAGAAAGGGTCGAGAGGGGGCCCCAGGAGCGTGGTGAGGGCACGGTGACCACACTGTGTGTAGTTCTTTGTCACAACCCAACATGAATGCGTAATCTCAGTTTATGTGCCACGAATCTCTTTATATTGGTAGTTATCACAAGAACGGAAATGCTGTGAATGGTTTTTGCTTGCTGGTGCGCTTGCTTCAGCTTCCTAGACTACAGAGCTGGAAATAAATATATTATAGGCTAGATCAACACTAACTAAATGAACAGCTGAAGCAAGCGCATATACACTGAGTGTACAAAACATTAAGAGCACTTGCTCTTTCCATGACACAGAATGACCAGGTGAATTCAGGTGAAAGCTATGATCCCCTGTTGAGGTCACCTGTTAAGTTCACTTCAATCAGTGTTGATAAAGGGGAGGAGACAGGTTAAAGAAGGATTTTTTTAAAGCCTTGAGACAATTGTGTATGAGTGTCATTCAGAGGGTAAATGGAACAGCAACTCTGCTGAGGTTTTTCACGCTCAACAGTTTCCCATGTGTATCAAGAATGGTCCACCACCGAAAGGACATCTGGCCAACTTGACACAACTGTGGGACGCTTTGGAGTCAACATGGGCCAGCATCCCTGTGGAACGCTTTTGACACCTTGTAGAGTCCAAGCCCCAATGAATTTAGGCTGTTTTGAGGGCAAAAAGGGTGAGGGATGTGCAATTAAATATCCGAAAGGTGTTCTTAATGTTTTGTGCACTCTGTGTATATTCTTCAGAAAATGTACCTTTTTTGTTCTTATTTGGACCTTGAGAGTGGAGTGAGGTAAAGGTCCTGGTGGTTGTCTCTTCAGGATCTCCTGTGGGTTCCTGGGGGCCTTCTTCGTCTGGCTGAACCGCCAGGTGGTGCTGTTCATGAGGAAACCCAATGCCATGACACGCTTCCTCACCAGACAGTGAGTTACAGGGATTGGGGAGGTATTTTGATGAGACACTTGAGAAAAATGCACAGCTGAATTGGAGAGGATCAGGCTAGGGACATGGATGGGAATATAAATCGAATAGAATCATTCATTGTCCTCCTCCAAATAAATGATTGTTGCTGACTGGTAGATTTTTACAAAAACAGACAGAGAATCAAACCATCACCCAGACATTGAACGATCCGTCTATAAGCAATCTGTGGTCCCTGAAAAATCAATTAGTTACACACACTCGCTCTAATACAAATGAATGATTTAACAGCAACCAGGCAGCTGCTTTTGTCAGAGCTGCACATATTTACACTGTAGATTATGGACGGGAACACTGAAATTAGACCAACAGAGAGCAGGACGGGGTAATTATATTGTCAGCTTTGAAAGTGTTAAATTGGTGCTTGTTCTTAGGCCTGTCCTACAGGGAGACATCTTCTAGGAGGAGAAGCAGGACATTTTTGAAGAGGGTATTGTGGCATATGGTGCAGTTATTTCGAAAAGGTTATACGGAAAAGTATTACAAAATATTAAAAGTATCAGAAAGTATTCACACTCTTTTGTTGTGTTACAAAGTGGGATTAAAATGGATTTGTCATTTTTTTTGTCAATGATCTACACAAAATACTCAAATTGGAAGAACATATATACAGCGGGGCAAAAAAGTTTTTAGTCAGCCACCAATTGTGCAAGTTCTCCCACCTAAAAAGATGAGAGAGGCCTGTAATTTTCATCATAGGTACACTTCAACTATGACAGACCAAATGAGAGAAAAAAAATCCTGAAAATCACATTGTAGGATTTCTTATGATTTTATTTGCAAATTATGATGGAAAATAAGTATTTGGTCACCTACAAACAAGCAAGATTTCTGGCTTTCACAGACCTGTAACTTCTTCTTTAAGAGGCTCCTCTGTCCTCCACTCGTTACCTGTATTAATGTCACCTGTTTGAACTTGTTATCAGTATAAAAGACACCTGTCCACAACCTCAAACAGTCACACTCCAAACTCCACTATGGCCAAGACCAAAGAGCTGTCAAAGGACACCAGAAACAAAATGTAGACCTGCACCAGGCTGGGAAGACTGAATCTGCAATAGGTAAGTAGCTTGGTTTGAAGAAATCAACTGTGGGAGCAATTATTAGGAAATGGAAGACATACAAGACCACTGATAATCTCCCTCGATCTGGGGCTCCACGCAAGATCTCACCCTGTGGGGTCAAAATGATCACAAGAACGGTGAGCAAAAATCCCAGAACCACACGGGGGAACCTAGTGATTGACCTGCAGAGAGCTGGGACCAAAGTAACAAAGCCTACCATCAGTAACACTCTACGCCGCCAGGGACTCAAATCCTGCAGTGCCAGACGTGTCCCCCTGCTTAAGCCAGTACATGTTCAGGCCCGTCTGAAGTTTGCTAGAGAGCATTTGGATGATCCATAAGAAGATTGGGAGAATGTCATATGGTCAGATGAAACCAAAATATAACTTTTTGGTAAAAACTCAACTCGTCTTGTTTGGAGGACAAAGAATGCTGAGTTGCATCCAAAGAACACCATACCTACTGTGAAGCATGGGGGTGGAAACATCATGCTTTGGGGCTGTTTTTCTGCAAAGGGACCAGGACGACTGATCCGTGTAAAGAAAAGAATGAATGGGGCCATGTATCGTGAGATTTTGAGTGAAAACCTCCTTCCATCACCAAGGGCTTTGAAGATGGCTGGGTCTTTCAGCATGACAATGATCCCAAACACACCGCCCAGGCAACGAAGGAGTGGCTTTGTAAGAAGCATTTCAAGGTCCTGGAGTGGACTAGCCAGTCCGCAGATCTCAACCCCATAGAAAATCTTTGGAGGGAGTTGAAAGTCCGTGTTGCCCAGCAACAGCCCCAAAACATCACTGCTCTAGAGGAGATCTGCTTGGAGGAATGGGCCAAAATACCAGCAACAGTGTGTGAAAACCTTGTGAAGACTTACAGAAAACGTTTGACCTCTGTCATTGCCAACAAAGGGTATATAACAAAGTATTGAGATAAACTTTTGTTATTGACGAAATACTTATTTTCCACCATAATTTGCAAATCAATTCATTAAAAATCCTACAATGTGATTTTCTGGATTTTGTTTTCTCATTTTGTCTGTAATATTTGAAGTGTACCTATGATGAAAATTACAGGCCTCTCTCATCTTTTTAAGTGGGAGCACTTGCACAATTGGTGGCTGACTAAATACTTTTTTTGCCCCACTGTATATATATTTCAAGTTTTTGGGGAGAATAGAACACTAATATATTTTGATTAGATAATTATACAAACCCCTGAGTCAATACATGTGAGAATCACCTTTGGCAGCGATTACAGCTGAGACTCTTTCTGGGTAAATCTGTAAGAACTTTGCACACCTGGATTGTACAATATTTGCCCATTATTCCTCAAGCTCTGTCAAGTTGTTTGTTAATTATTGCTAGACAGCCATTTTCAAGTCTTGCTATAGATTTAAGGCGATTTAAGTCTAAACTGTAAATAGGCCACTTAGGAACATTCAATGTCGTCTTGGTAAGTATTTGTCCTGCTCTGTGTTCAGTCTGGAAAGCAGTCTGAACCAGATTTTCCTCTAGGACTTTGCCTGTGCTTAGCTCTAGTCCTTTTCTTTTTATCCTAAAAAAGTATGTTGCCGATGACAAGCATACCCATAACATGATGCAGCCAACACCATGCTTGAAAATATGAAGTGGTACTCAGTGTTGTGTTGGATTTGCCCCAAACATAATGCTTTGTATTCCGAACAAAAAGTTAATTTCTTTACCACATTTTCTGCAGTATTACTTTAGTGCCTTATTGCAAACCGGATGTACTGTATGTTCTAGAATATTTTTTATTCTGGACAGGCTTCCTTCTTTTCACTTTGTCATTTAGGTTAGTATTGTGGAGTAACTAAAATGTTGTTGATCCATCCTCAGTGTTCTCCTATCACAACCATCTAACTCTGTAACTGGTTTAAAATCACCATTGGCCTCATGGGGAAATCCCTGAGCGGTTTCCTTCCTACCCGTCAACTGAGTTAGGAAGGACGGCTGTATCTATGTAGTGATTCCAAAGTGAGATTAATAATTTCAACATGCTCAAAGGGATATTCAATATCTGACTTGTTAAAAACATTTTTACTCCTGAAGATATTTAGGCTTGCCATAACAAAGGGGTTGAATACTTATTGACTCAAGACATTTCAGCTTTTTATTTTTTATTCATTTGTAAACATCTCTCAAAACATCATTTGTAGATCAGTGACAATCTAAATGTTTAAATTCAGGCTGTAACACAATGAAATGTGGAAAAAGTTGAGGTGTGAATACTTTCTGAAGGCCCTGTAGATCCTATTTAGCAGATAATTTCATCCAAAACGATTTACAGTCACGCGTGCATACATTTTACATACGGGTGGTCCCGGAAATCAAATCCACTGTCCTGGCGTTGCAGGCGCCCTCTACCAGCTGAGCTACAAAGAACCACAGGGATATAGGGTTGTAACGCAGAGTAGAAAGTAGAAAGAGAATGGCTGTTTTTAATCCTTATTCTCTCACCAGCCGACTGATTTTCCCCGGTGTTGTGACCTTAGTGATAGCCACCTTGACCTTTCCCCCTGGATTTGGACAGTTCATGGCTGGAGAGGTCAGATTTCAAATCCAATTCTGTTTGCCCATTTACTGTTGTTGTCTGTCACTATGTTAAAATGACTATACTCTGTGGAAGACCCTGTTTATCGGGACTTGAAAACACTTCGGTAACACTTTATAACACGTTTATGAATAAGCTAAAATTATTATAAAGTGTTACAAATATTGTTACGCTTGGCTAAAATGCGACTTATCTACTATTCTCAATCATGAACAATTTAACTGCAGAGACACGTTCATAGGATCATCTAAAGAGTACGACTATATACCAAAATGTGTGGATTGTTAGCTCTCCGCGTAGTTTCAACCCAAAACATCTAAGTGGTGACTTTGAATCTACGTTGAACTCATTGGATTTGAATACAGTCATCAACCTAAGTGCGTTTTTATTTATTTTTTATTTAACCAAAATCCAATCACATGGTGTCATTTTCTCACATTGAATTCAAGTTAGTTGACAACTCAACCAGATGTAAATCGAAGCTAGACGTTGCCCTGACATCTGTGCCTAGTGGGCTGGCTGCCAGTACCAGTATGTTTCTGCTTTCATGACAATTCCACCAGGAGTTGGCACCCAGGCTAACACTGGACTGGGTAGAATCTAGATGGTCAATATTAGCTAGATATTCATTGAAGAGGCCTCTTTGCCCAGCTATGTAGAAACAGCCCAGGTTAATCATGTGTTTTGAGACCCCTTTAAAATAGCCTCCTTAGTTAGTGCCGAATGAGGTGTGTTTTTAAATCAGCCAGAAACACCTGTGTGTGGGTGACATCTTCACCCTCAAGCTATAATGTTTAACACCTTTTTAAGATCTGGCTTGTGCCCCGTTTCTACGGTGCTAAAATGCAGAGGTATTTCTGAAACCGACCATTCTGCTCACAGTACAGTATTGGCATTTATTTCAAAACCTCTGTTTTGGCAATATATTGAATAGGCCTATGGGTTGACATATGTGATGCACACAAAACAATCTTCATCTGCAGTATTTTGAACAAGTTCTGACTACAGTACAGTTGGGTTTTGTAAAAATATCACTCTATATATTTTAAACTATTCATTACACGGTTTAAAACAATTTATCCCAAACTCTTTTAACACCAACACTTTTTAACAAAATGTTTCATTAAAACCTTTTTAACAGTACTTGCCATTACTTTCCCCTCATCCTTTCCCTTCTTTCATGCCACATACAGCTGATGCCCAGAGAATGCATCAACTCACTGTTCGACAACTTCACCTGGACTAAAATCTGGGGCTCCCCCCTTCCCCCCGGCCTGGGGCGCTCCTCTGCCTGGCTGCACCCCGACGTCAGCATCTTCGTCATCCTCCTCCTCTTCTTCGTCATGAAGGTAACCTTCCTCATTCCCCTGCTCCGTTTGTTTTTCCTTCTCCTCCACCCCGTAGTGTTTCTCCGTATAGTCACACATTGCACATAGCGTCACTCAATGACAATGACAGACTCCTGGTTGAGTCACTCATCTCAGTAGAATAAGAATCTCCTACAGAGAAGAACCCTGTAGTGGAGATGTAATCCTCAACACACCATCAGTATCACACTTGACATAGTTGCCGAGAGATTTCCACTGTGTGTACTGGAGGAGAAGAGTGCAATACTGTGAGTGTTAGCGTCAGTATGTTTAGTGTTTCCCATTGAGAATAAATAGATTTGTATCTGGTCGTAATGGTATTGTTGGATTGGAGAACTGTCATGGAATAGAGTGGGTCAGGAATGTAGTCTGTTATGTGAAAAAAAAAACTTTCAAGGCCAAGTACTAAGATGCGTTAATTCTGCTCAGTTAGTAATTTAATTCCACCCATGTCTCAGTTTTGGATGTCTGCTGTTTCGACCACGATGCCCATCCCTTCTGGAGCCTTCATGCCCGTCTTCATACTCGGTAAACAGAAACGCAACGTTATGTCATTAGTCTAAACATGAACACAAATTCCATATCAGTTTTAAATATTTTGTCTCTTGGAAATTGACATTATCGTTCGGTGGTGAAATAATCTGATCGAGCGATCCAATGTAGGCCTACAGTACATGACTATGGTATAAAGCATCATGGATAATCATGAAGTAGAGCATTCTGGGTAGTTTTTAAATCGGTGTACCTTCATGGATGAGATGTCATATATAAAGAGTGGAAAATCATTAGTGAGCCACAGAGATAGATGAGTGCTTAGAAGAAGGTCAAATTAACATTGAGTGGTCGCAGGAGGGGGGATAAATGTCTGATAGCCAACATAATAGCAACGTAAACATGACATTCCACCTCCCATATCCCCCATCATCTCTTTCTCCCCAGGAGCCTCTTTCGGCCGACTGGTAGGGGAGATCATGGCTACCCTCTTCCCCCACGGGATTCTGTTTGATGGAATCTTGTACCGCATCATCCCAGGAGGGTACGCTGTCATTGGTCAGTCTCCCTTTCCACCTCCTCCTCTCCCTCTCTCTGTCAGTGCCTGCCCGTCATCCGCCTTTGGTGTGATAGTGAAATGTCACTGTCTGTTCTCTCTCTCCTGTCCTCCGCTGTCTCGGTGGCCCATAAACCTATACGCTACCATTAATCTCCTTCATCTTCCCTCTCTCGCCCTACACATCCCCCTCCTCCCCTCTTTACCGCCGCTCCTTTAATTCCATCCCCCTTTTCCCTTTCTTCCTTCGCTATTCCCACGTGCCGTTCTGTACATCAATCATCCCCCTGCTTTTCAGCCCTGAGTCCCTGATGTTTCTCCTCCTCATCCCTTGTTCTTTACCCCATGCCTCATCTTTTCTTTCCTTCCTGCCATCCCTCCTATACTTGTCCCTCGACTGTGAGTGCCGCGTTGCCTCTTCCCATTAATTACTCCCATTGTTTTCCCATCCACCCATCACCCCCCCTTTTCATATCTCCCTCTCCTGTGGATCATCCAGCTACACATCCCTTCCACCTGAAAATGATTTATTTCTCCCATTTTTTCTTTCTCTCCCTCCCCATCCCTCTCTCCCTTCCTCTGTCTTCCATTTCTCCCTGCCTCCCCCCTTTCCTTGCTCTTCTCCCTCCTCTCTCCCAGGAGCGGCTGCACTGACCGGGGCGGTGACCCACACGGTGTCCACGGCGGTGATCTGCTTCGAGCTGACGGGCCAGATCTCCCACATCCTGCCCATGATGGTGGCGGTGATCCTGGCCAACATGGTGGCCCAGGGCTTGCAGCCCTCGCTCTACGACTCAATCATCCAGATCAAGAAACTGCCTTACCTCCCTGAGCTGGGCTTTGGACACATCAGGTGTGCAGAGAGAAGCTGCAACCGAGGTGACATGTTGGCTCTGAGGGACCCAGTTGCATTGAGGGTCCCATGCGAAAACAATGAGTTGTTTGCGTCAATATGGCCTCCTCCGCATGCTTGATTCTTCAACATAGACACACCAGAAGTACACAAGTGTTGAGCATGAATGAATGATTGCCATTTCCTTCTGACTTACAGCCAGTATAACATCTTTGTGGAGGACATCATGGTTAGGAAAGTGAAGTTTCTCTCGTTACAGTCCACCTACAGGGAGTTGATATTTCTCCTGGACTCCATTTCTCTCAAAACAATACCACTAGTGGATTCAACAGGTAAAATGAATGTGTTTTTCGTGAACGTGAGGATATATTTCAATGTCTTCAAATAATTTCTTGAGTGGTTCATCATGTGACACTCTCTTCCCCGTAGATTCTATGATCTTATTGGGCTCCATCGACCGCTCAGAGCTCCACGCTCTCTGTGATTGGTGGCTCTCTGCAGAGAGGCGGATCTTCAGGCAGGAACAGTGTTTACAGGAACAGAACCAGTATGCCAAAGACAGCTGGGAATCCTTTGCCTTTGTGGATGAAGACGACGAGGAGAGTGGAGATAAGGTTTGTCAGACAGAGAGGGTAAATGTTCATAAGGAATCAAAAACACTCTTAGAAAGTCTATCAAATCAAAGTTTATTGGTTGTGCACACATATTTTCAGATGTTATCGCAGGTGCAGCAAAATAGGGTTCTGAAAGGGTTCTTCTACAGGGACTAGGTTCTACATGGGTCTACATGCAACTTTTTTTCATCCAAGAAGGTTCTTCGGGGGGGGGGGTTCTAAAATGATTCTTTGTTTGGTGACAAAGCTCTACCTGGAACCAGAACCCCTCTTCTATAGGGGCAAGCTGGAATAGACTTACTGAAGCGTCATGTGGCAAGGAACTTATTGTATTATGTCATTATTCAAGCTGTGAATGTGATGAATTACTGTTTTGTTAAATTTCCCAGAGCACCCCAGTTCAGGAAGAACGAAATGGCCCCCTGCCGTCCCCTAAACCGCAGGAGCCCTCGTCCAATCACACAGCTCCTGGTGAGTTGAACCATCTCTCTGGAACAATAATTCTATGGGTGCCTGGCAACAGTCCCTTATTATAATTCAGCTTATTGCATATTCATATTATTATACAGCTTTGAATTATTTAGTTATCAATCTCAACATCAAGATACCTTTGTAGAAGACTTTTGACCCTTGTCCATCAAATCTTTTATCATTTGTCCTTTTCAGACAAGGGTACTCTTCAGTCCGTTAGGAGAACTCTATGGAATATATTCTCCTCCCAAGACAAACCGGCAGAGGGACAGTCACAGGTAGTTTATAACTGTGTGTGTACAGAGTTTCTGATTCTGTACCTGTGCGTGACTGTACGCTGGTGCTAAATGAATAACCAAAATGTTGGTTGTTTTTCGGTAATTGACCAACTTCAGTTAAACTACAATAATTTCATTTCATTCAGTTTCATTCAGAGTTCAATGCACATTTTCTCTAGTGATATAATCAGATCAAGCCCGAACTGTGCGATGTAGTGGGGAGTTTCCCACAGGCCAATATTCTACTTAGTTAAGCGCAAGAAAACATGGTAATTAACTACAATTACCATAATCCATGCGCCTACTTCTTCGGTCCATGTGGTAGAGATGAGATGACTTGGAATTATATAATAAAGTCAACAACAAAAAAACTAATGTAATATACACTGAATATACAAAACATTAGGAACACCTGTTCTTTCCATGACATGACCAGGTGAATCCAGGTGAAAGCTATGATCCTTTATTGATGTCATTGATGTTAAATCCACTTCTATCCATGTAGATGAAAGGGAGGAGACAGGTAGAGAAGGATTTTTAAGCCTTGAGACAATTGAGACATGGATTGTGTGTATGTGTGCCATTGAGAGTGAATTGGCCAGACAAAATATGTAAATGCCTTTAAACGGGGTATGGTAGTAGGTGCCAGGTGCACCAGTTTGAGTGTGTTAAAACCTCTGCAGGGTTGGTGTCCCCCCCCCCACGGGACGGTTAATCTAACGTAGGCTAATGTGATTAGCATGAGGTTGTAAGTAACATTAACATTTCCCAGGACATAGATATATCTGATATTGGCAGAAAGCTTAAATTCTTGTCAATCTAACTGCACTGTCCAATTTACAGTAGCTATTACAGTGAAACAATACCATTATGTTGTTTGAGGAGAGTGCACAATTATGAACTTGTATTAATAAACCAATTTGGCACATTTGGGCAGTCTTGATACAACATTTTGGTCATTTTGAACAGATATGGAATGGTTCATTGGATCAGTCTAAAACGTATCTTTTACCAGATCTAATGTGTTCTATTCTCCTACATTAATTTCACATTTCCACAAACTTCAAAGTGTTTCCTTTCAAATGGTATCAAGAATATGCATATCCTTGCTTCAGGTCCTGAGCTACAGGCAGTTAGATTTGGGTATGTAATTTTAGGCGAAAACTGAAAAGATGGGGCAGATCCTTGTTAAGAGGTTTTATGAACTACAATGCTGCTAGGTTTTTCACACTCAAGTCACCCATGTGTATCAAGAATGGTCCACCACCCAAAGAACCTCCAGCCAACATGGGCCAGCATCCCTGTGGAACGCTTTGGACACCTTGTAGAGTCCATGCCCCAACGAATTGAGGCTGTTCTGAGGGCAAAAGGGGGTGCAACTCAATATTAGGAAGATGTTCCTAATGTTTTGTACACTCAGTGAAATGGGCATCACTGCCGTCATGGGACTTTTATTATTTGTTTTATTCTGTGTTGTTATAGCATTCAACCCACATAATGCATTTAATGTGAAAAATTATAATAATTTATAATTATAATAATAATTTTTTCATAATCGAATCAAAACCAAACCAACCTCAAAAAGCACTAATCGCTCAGCACTACTGTATGCACACCAAGGTCTTCCTAATGATCACTAAAGTATTTATGGAGTCGAGAATTTGAACAGCAAATGAATTACTGAGGTAATGAGCCGTTGAGATGTAGATGGCGTCTCTCCTTGGCGGTTCCATTGAAAACCATATTTCAAGGAAATATGAATATATCCATTATATTTGCATGGGATGAATCTTATTACTGGGCTCTGTTCTTTATGTAATCACACTTCTTTATTCATTTGTGACAAATGAATTCACAGGACTTGCAAATGGAGATTGTTCAGAGAGGCTCCCTAGTCAAACATATTTCCTCGTAAGTTCTCTCATATGGAAATCAGCATATGAAATATGGTTATTATTTGCCTGGTATGGCTGGTTGGCTTTTCACATTTACCAATTTATACTGCAAATATGAAAAACAATGTATGTTAATGATACAATTCAATCTCTCTATTCAATGGTGATCATAATATTTTGCCACTGATTTGTAGTTTTACAGTTTTCTACTGGATAGGCCAGCCTTTGGTTGGAATTGTACACCCCAAGCTTGTGACTATCTCATTCTGAAAAGCCAAATCCATGACTATTTTATACTCAAGGATGCGCTTGTAAGTATTGGGAATTGAATTGGATTCATACTTTTCCTGCTGCACAAATGACTGTCCCATCAATTTTCCCACACAAACCCTTTGTTGTTGTAGTCTTCCACTGGCTAGCACAGCTACTGCTGGGGTTGAATTGTGCACCCTAAACTCATCTGAAAAGTAATGTTTCACACACACAACCAGGCTTTTTAAAAAGTATATAGTATATCCACGAACATGCAGCCCACACAAAACATGTTATTCTTGACACTGTACTCAACCAAATACGGTACATAACTCCATATGTTTTGAAGAGACAAATATGAGCGATTGGAACAGCGACAAATGGAACAGCGACAATCAGCTAGGTTATGGGACGAGGGAAAATGTGTGCATGACGTGAGTCAGAAAGTGTCTTATCTTACCCCCCCCCACACTATTTTCTCTCATCAGGAGCCTTGCGCCAACCCTCTCCTGTCCGATACGATGACACCAGAAGAGGTAACTGATCTCATTTAGGTCGACTTGTGAGGTCCCAAGAACTTTTACATCCCCTGATGCAATACCAAATGATTAGAGTAGGCTGCCTTGTACATTTTCAAACACTTTTGTCCTTGTCAAAAGAGTCTGGCCTAGAATGTTGCAACCCATAAGAAGGTTAAAAGGTGTCAACAACCCTAAATCTCTTATGGAGGCAGTTGACGTTGAAGGTTGCGCTTTAGAGGGAATTTAGCCAATTACAGCGATGTGTTTCTTCAACTTGTGTCTTATTGGCTGGTGCAGATCAAAGAATGGGAGGAGGCTGAGATGGACAAGCCAATGGAAATTGATCAGATCCGAATAGATCCTTCCCCTTTTCAGCTGGTGGAGAGGACCTCGCTACACAAGGTTGGTTTGAAGGGCTGCCAACTCATACCAATTTGGAGATACAGTATATGACATCATGTCTAGACACAACTGAAATACAACCGATAGTAGATTTGCTCAGAACAGGAGCCATAGCAGAATGCTGAACCTAAAGCAGTTAGAAGTGGGGTCTAATTTGACGTCTGACCTTTTATGCCTGTCCCAGACCCACACACTCTTCTCATTACTGGGCCTGAGTCATGCCTATGTCACCAGTATCGGAAAACTGGTGGGTGTCGTGGCACTTAAAGAGGTAAGAAAATGTCATCTTCTAATTTTCACTTTCTTTTATCGCTCTCTCTTTCTATTTTACAGTTTTTCCATTCTCTTTTGCTTGAACCTTACAATTTAGTAAGGGTTGAGTCGGTATTGCCTTATGAGTCTAACTTAACATGCTATTTTCATGTAATTCAATGTTGTGTTCTTCTGTGTCCCCTCTCTTTCCCTATCCCCACTACCCTATTCTCCCCCAGCTCCAGAAGGCCGTTGAGGCCTCTACGCATAGCGGGGTCCGGCTACGCCCCCCCCTGGCCAGCTTCCGCAACATCAGACGGAAGTCATCCAAGCCCCAGACAACCTCAGCCCCCGCCTCCCCCACCGCCCCCTCCTCTCCTCTCTCCCCCGCTCCCGTCGTCCCCCACGCCCCTGCACCGCCACCTCCCCCGACACAGGAGGAGGAAGAGATGGCGGTGTGGATCGAGGGCACGAGGCGGGAGGTAGCGGAGGTGAACAGCAGTAGTAGTAGCAGCAGCAGCAGCGGAACAGGGAGCAGCAGTAGCAACAGTAGCCCTTCGCTACCCCACTCGTTGCCCCTCTCCCTCCCGCTCACCTCACCCCTCTCCATTCCCCTCACTGTCGCCCTCTCCGTCCCCCTTGCTGCCTTCTCCACCCCCCTCCCCGCCCTCCGGGCTGCCTCAGAGCAGCAAGTGGAGGAGGAGGAGAGTAATGATGAGGAGCCCATCTAGCCTTATGAGTGCTGTTTTTTTATAACATGTTTTTTTTTAATATGGTGTGAATTTCTCTTTTAGTCTTTCTCTATCCCTTTATTTTCTCTCTCTCACTATCGAGCTTTCCTTCTCTTTCCTCTCTCGGTGAATGATGTCTGTGAATCCACGAGGAGAAATAATCTCCATAATCGCTCACTTGATGATAACACAAAACAAACACATGCTGAATGATTTTATGATGGTGAATTTTCCTAACCCCCCCCCCTCAAAAAAAAATACAAACTGGGGAGTGGTCTTTAGGCATTAGATGGAGGAAAATGGACTGAAACAGGAGGGACTGCCTCAGGAAATAAGAAATGCTCATATTTGTTTTACGTTGCGACATATCGTAAAATGTTACTCTTTGCATGCCCTAATGAACAAAACCCGATGTTCTTCTGACACCACTGAGCACAGAAGAAAAAAGAAACGGTATGACACAGGGTTTTATGTGAAAAGTAGTTGAATTATGAATGAACCTCTTTCTCTCTGGCTCTTTCTCTCTGGCTCTTTCTTCGCTCTCGCTCTACTTCAAACAGTTTCTCAGGTTGCTCCCTATGTCTTTAAACCTGCAGATTTCGGACAGAGGAATCTTTGCTGTCTGTTAAATGAAAAGGATTTCTATTATATTTGGTCAGTCAGTTTTTTTATGTCTGAATGTACAGTATGTATGTTTGTCTGTCTTTAGTCGTGTATTTATTTATCTTTTGTAGAGACGATTTTTCTCTGAATGTATAAAACGATGACTAATGTAGCTAATAAAAGGTTAGTAACTTATCTGCCAAATGATTTATTGTTGTGATTATTCAATGCATATGGATATAGAACAAAAAAAACAACAAATACAACTATTATACAACTATTACTACAAAAGTGAATGCTTACTTACATTAAATGAACATAGGCTTTTTTGAGTAAACGTTTTACTGAACGACATGCCTGTTAATTTAAAGCAGCAGAGGCATCTTTGTCATATTGATGAATTGGTGAACAAATTGATGGTTCCCAGCTCCACTCCTACACTCCAGTCTTTTTCTGTCTCTCACTTCCGTTGCCATCAACGTTACAGGCAGTTAAACAATGTCCTCCAACAGAACAATTAGTCAGTTATAAAGAAACAGACAGAGGGTAGTGAAGCCTACAGTAAGGCGCCAGTAACGAAACCAGAAAAGCCATAGTGTTTACAGGACTGTAAAACGCTCCAGATTTCATAGCATTCTGGGCGAAACTGATGGATTCCAAAATTCGATGAATAAATGTTGCTCCCTTTTAATACTTTTCAGCTCTGTCAGAATTTATGGGATATTTGAGTTGTCCTTTATCCATGGTGGATGTGAGTGACCCAGTATACTCTAAATCTTAACCCAGCCTGGCAAGCATACAGAATTGAATTGAGAATGTCTAATAAATTCCAATTAAATTATTGCATTTGAATTGAAGTAGTAAACAGGATACAGAATTGCAATTAAAAAAGTAATTAAAGGAAATGTAATTGAATTCAGTGAAATTCAAATGTCTCTTCAATTCTATATTTGGTGTAGTCTATACAAAAATACAGTGTGTACATAACATCAATCATGAAAATAGATTTGGCTATTCTAAGCACTAAGGTTAAAAGAAAAAAAATCTTTAAACTAGGCAAGTCAGTTAAACATTGACCGCCAAACCCTAACGATGCTGGGCCAATTGTGCGCCGCCCTATGGGACTCCCAATCACGGCAGGTTGTGATACAGCCTGGAATCGAACCAGGGTCTGTAGTGACCCTCTAGCATTGAGATGCAGTGCCTTAGACCACTGCACCCCACTTTTCCAGAGAAAAGTGTGACCTGTCAGACTCAATGAAACTTTATGATTGAGTGGAATTTCTTTGAATTGCACTGAATTAAATTCTACTTCCTGTCACTCAAACTCAAGTTCAAATTCTAAATCCTGTGGGATGTGGCCAATTCAATTAGAATTTAAACTTATGAGTTGAATGGGAGTCAAAATTCTAAATTGAGCCCAACCCTGGCATACAGTGGCCAAAAAGCATCCCACCAGAGCTTTAAATGGTATATGTGACCAACCACCTCGATTCGGTCTAATGTGGCAAAATTTGAAATTGTGTTTTTTACATTGGATAAAAGTAGAGACTCAGAACTACAAAATGGTATATCATACGCTGAAGTTGAGGAACAATGGGAAAATAATTCTGCTTTGAAAGTTGATAAACTTGTAACCCACACTTTTGAGAAAATGGACCTTGAATGTTCTGGTACACCTACTGGAGATCTATTTTTTATCTGCAACTATTCAGCATCGTTCACACCCTCTTAGGCCTTAGTACCACCCATCTCTTTAAGGATTCACATGTGAGGCATGTAGCTAACTTGATGGGTCATGTAAACATCTGGAGAATTGGAGACTTGTTTAGACATGTAGCTAGCTAGCAAACAATAAAAACAGATTGTCATAGCTTGCTACCATGCATGAAATGCTGTAGTATGAATCTGTAGGTAGCTAAATGTGTCACGTCTTCCGCCGAAGTCGACTCCTCTCCTTGTTCGGGCGTCGTTCGGCGGTCGACGTCACCGGCTTTCTAGCCATCGCCGCTCCATTTTTCATGTATCCATTTGTTTTGTCTTGTTCCCTGCACACCTGGTTTTCATTCCCCAATCAATTCATATGTATTTATTCTTCTGTTCCCCATCATGTCTTTGTGTTGGATTGTTTTGTGTTATGTGTATTTTGATATTGTGGATATTGTTACGGGCATTATTTTTTGTCTATGTTCCGTGTTTTGGGCACATTTTTATGTTACTTTGTGCTGTCATTTTGACCTGAATAAAAAGTGAGCCTGTTCACAACTGCACCTGACTTTGCCTCCAATACACAATCCTAACACTAAAGTTAACCAACTAAGTTCAATGTTAGCAAGCTATCTAACATTAGGCTATAACTAGCAATGCAAATTACTTTCTGAGATACTAATAATATTACTACACAGATCATACATGTAACGTTAGCTAGTGAGCCAGCAAGCTAATGTTCACTAGCTAGCTAACCATACACTTAACTTGCAATGAAAACAACTAAATTTGAAACTTATAATATCCAAAAATGTAGCTTAATGTAGCTTAATAATATCTGAAAATGAAAATATCTGAAAATGTAACTAGACTCTTAGCCGTATACATGGATGAAAGCTACATGGCAGACTGGAACCCCTTTAAGTAAGAAATCCTGTGTCATTTCCGTTTTGTTTGTACATCTTGTTTGGCCCGTTGTGTGAAGTCACTCCGGTTCACACTGACCGTGTGCAGAAAGTAGTCCATCACAACTTTTTCCCACTGATCTTTGTCCAAAGCACCTGTTAAATTCAGGGCAGCAATGTTGTTGAGAGCAGAAGCAACAGTTTTGCAGTTCTCCATGGCTAACATATCTTTCAAAAAAGCTGTGGTAGCAACGATTATCTACACATACTAAGCAGCTCATGTTATAGACAGAAGCGTGCTACATGACAGACCAATCCGAGCTCATCTCTCGGCATGTCCAGCCTATCCATTATCTTAGCCAATCATATCCAGAGCAGCTTACAGTAGGGACTGCATACATTTGAGTAGTTTTCCCATACTCGTCCTCTGTGGGAATCAAACCCACAACCCTGGTGTTGCAAGAGCCATGCGTTACTAACTGAGCCACATAGGAGCTTTGTCCAAAATGATCAGTGACAGAAATCTGGACAAAGCCGCTTGTTGGTCGCGTCCCACAGTCTGTTGAAAGACGTTACGGTACCGTTTATGTTACGTGCGTCTGAGATTAGTTTGTGTGTGAAACTATTGAACACCACACACAATACCACTGCCGACAAGAATATGTTTTTCGAGAATATATATTTTTGCATACATACATAAATACATACAAACTGTACATACATACATTCGTACATTTGAACACTCTCACATACACATACATGCAAGCACACGCACACACACAGAAACACACACGGATAAATATTACTTTATTTCCTTTTTTGTTTTTATAAAAAATCATAATTACACTACCGGTCAAAAGTTCTATAACACCTAGACATTCAAGGGTTTTTCTTTATTTCTACTATTTTCTACATTTTAGAATAATAATGAACACATCAAAACTATGAAATAACACATGGAATCATGTAGGCACCACCAAAGTGTTAAACAATTCAAAATATATTTGAGATTCTTCAATGTAGCCACCCTTTGCCTTGATGACAGCTTTGCTCACTCTTGGCATTCTCTCAACCAGCTTCACCTGGAATGCTTTTCCAACAGTCTTGAAGGAGTTCCTACATATAATGAGCACTTATTGGCTGCTTTTCCTTCACTCTGCGGTCCGACTCATCCCAAACCATCTCAAGTTGCTCGAGGTCGGGATTGTGGAGGCCAGGTAATCTGATGCAGCACTCCATCACTCTCCTTCTTGATCTAATAGCCCTTACGCAGCCTGGAGGTGTGTTCGGTCATAGTCCTGTTGAAATCCAAATGATAGTCCCACTAAGCATAAACCAGATGGGGTGGCATATCACTGCAGAATGCTGTGGTAGCCATGCTGGTTAAGTGTGTCTTGAATTCTAAATAAATCACAGACAGTGTCACAAGTAAAGCACCCCCACACCATAACACCTCCTCCTCCATGCTTTACGGTGGGAAATACAAATGTGGAGATCATCCGTTCACCCACACCACGTCTCACAAATACGCGCCGGTTGGAACCAAAGGACAGATTTCCACCGGTCTAATGTCCTTTGCTTGTGTTTCTTGGCCCAAGTATCTTCTTCTTATTGGTGTGCTTTAGTAGTGGTTTCTTTGCAGCAATTCGACCACAAAGGCCAGATTCACACAGTCTCCTCTGAACAATTTATATTGAGATGTGTCTGTTACTTGAGCTCTGTGAAACATTTATTTGGGCTGCAATTTCTAAGGCTGGTAAATATAATGAACTTATCCTCCGCAGCAGCAGAGGCAACTCTGGGTCTTCCATTCCTTCTGTATACCCTCCGTACCTTGTCACAACACAACTGGTTGGTTCAAACGCATTAAGAAGAAAAATAATTCCACAAATGTACTTTTAAAAAGGCACACCTGTTATTCGAAATGCATTCCAGGTGACTACCTCATGAAGCTGGTTGAGAGAATGCCAAGAGTGTGCAAAGCTGTCATCAAGGCAAAGGGTGGCTACTTTGAAGAATCTCAAATATAAAATAGATGTTGATTTGTTTAACACTTTATTGGTTACTACATGATTCCATATGTGTTATTTCATAGTTTTGATATCTTCACTGTTATTCTACAATGTAGAAAATAGTTTTAAAAAATAAAGAAAAACCCTTGAAGGAGCAGGTGTTCTAAAACTTTTGACCAGTATTGTATATATTATTACTTTGTATACATTTTACTATTAATGTTAAATTACTTTCAAAAGCATGCACTTTCTTTTGGTTGTCTTGTGATTCTCTGTAATGCACTGATCTTTTCACAGCGTCCTTTTTCTTTCTCTATACTCCATTCTTTCTATTATAATTCATTAGTTCAATATTACTGCAAAACAAGTCCTCACGTTTCTGCAAAACGACAGATTTGTCTTTAAAGTTCCCTTTTATCATTGTCGTATCCAATACTTTCTCCTCCAGGAAAAGTCGTTCTGTTTTTTTTCTCAGTCCCAGAGTGGGTAAATAGCTGGATGTGGAGTAGAATAGCTTGATTGGTGGATTATGGATAGGTATATCCTGTTTGTCACTCTTTCTGACTATCCCCCTCAATTGGTCGCCACGGCAACAATAGACCCCTTGGCCACCTCTTCGTCCTTCTCCTCCAACGATTGGACAATGCAGGGTGTGACCACAAAGGGTATGCGTTCTGCCATTGGTTCTGGGCGTGCTAGTTGTGGACCGGTGCCTCCAATCGGGGTGACGTCTTCTCTAAGCGGGGACGGGGTCAAAGTTGGTTCTAAGGTTAACGTAACCTCATCGTCCTATGAAAACAGTAAATGGATGGTTTACTGACTATACTGTACTTACCAAACTGTGAGGATCAGTCAAGAGGCACTACCTATGGGTACATCATAAATCCATAACCCATGTGTTACCTTTGAACGACATCTTGTGGCTGGAGGACTTTGAAGTTAATCACTTGTAGTAGCCAGGACAAACATAAAATCAATAAACCATAGTACCTTTTTTTGGGGGGGCTTGTTCAATAGTTTTACCTGATAAAGTAGAATCCTGTTAAAATCTAATGTTAAATGTACCATTTATATTGCTAAAATATGTATTTTTAAATATTATTGCTGCTTCCTGTTGTCATGGCTTTTAGATATATGGCCGAGTGTCAAAATACTAAATTCACCAAACTGAGGTAAAAAAAAGGATGTGTATTTCCTGGAATTCTTGTGTGGTTAAAACGTTAGTCTGTGTAATGTAGCAACACGTTCTGTTCACCATAGGGAACTTAGCGTAATACAGTGGCTTGCAAAAGTATTCACCCCCTTGGCATTTTTCCTCTTTTGTTGCCTTCCAAACTGGAATTTAAATAGATTTTGGGGGGGTTTGTATCATTTGATTTGCACAACATGCCTACCACTTTGAAGAGGCAAAATATTTTTTCTTCTGAAACAATATTACACACACACACACACACATACCTTTTGCAGCAATTACAACTGCAAGTCTCTTGGGATATTTCTCTTGGCACATCTGGCCACTTGGATGTTTGCCCATTCTTCAAGGCAAAACTGCTCCAGCTCCTTCAAATTGGATGAGTTCCTGCTGGTGTACAGCAATCTTTAAGTCATACCACAGATTCTCAATTGGATTGAGGTCTGGGCTTTGACTAGGCCATTCCAGCACATTTAAATGTTTCCCCTTAAACCACTCGAGTGTTGCTTTAGCAGTATGCTTAGGGTCATTGTCCTGCTGGAAGGTGAACCTCCGGCCCAGTCTCAAATCTCTGGAAGACTGAAACAGGTTTCCCTCAAGAATCTCCCTGTATTTAGTGCCATCCATCATTCCTTCAATTCTGACCAGTTTCCCAGTCACTGCCGATGAAAAACATCCCCACTGCATGATGCTGCAACCACCATGCTTCACTATGGGGATGGTGTTCTCGGGGTGATGCGAGGTGTTGGGTTTGCTCCAGACATAGCATTTTCCTTGATGGCCAAAAAGCGACATTTTTGTCTCATCTGACCAGAGTACCTTCTTCCATATGTTTGGGGAGTCTCACACATGCCTTTTGGCAAACACCAAACATGGTTGCTTATTTTTTTCTTTATTAAGCAATGGCTTTTTTTTCTGGACACTCTTTCGTCAAGCCCAGCTCTGTGGAGTGTATGGATTAAAGTGGTCCTTATGGACAGATACTCCAATCTCCGCTGTGGAGCTTTGCAGCTCCTTCAGGGTTATCTTTGGTCTCTTTGTTGCCTCTCTGATTAATACCCTCCTTGCCTGGTCTGTGAGTTTTTGTGGGCTGCCCTCTCTTCGCAGGTTTGCTGTGGTGCCATATTCTTTCAATTTTTTTATAATGGATTTAATGCTGCTCCGTGGGATGTTCAAAGTTTCAGATATTTTTTATAACCCAACCCTGATCTGTACTTCTCCACAACTTTGTCCCAGACCTGTTTGGAGAGCTCCTTCATCTTCACGGTGCCGCTTGCTTGGTGGTGCCCCTTGCTTAGTGGTGTTGCAGACTATGGGGCCTTTCAGAACAGGTGTATATATACTGAGATCATGTGACACTTAGATTGCACACAACTGGACTTTATTTAACTAATTATGTCACTTCTGAAGGTAATTGGTTGCACCAGATCTTATTTAGGGACTTTTCAGTTTTTTTATTTGTAGATTATTTGTTTTACGTTTTTCATTTCACTTCATCAATTTGGAATATTTTGTGTATGTCCATTACATAAAATCTAAATAAAAATCTATTTAAATTACAGGTTGTAATGCAACAAAAGGGGGATGAATACTTTTGCAAGGCACTGTATAACATCATTACATATGTCAAAGTAATTCAATATTTGAATACATTATGATAGTAAATGTACCACACTCACACCTTTTTACAACAATGACATCTATTTCTTCCTACTTTAACCATGCCTACTTGTAAGGCCTGCTGTTAATATTGACAATGCTTAGTACCATTAGGCATCAATGTGTATGATAATATTGATCATATCTAAAACATTACAAAAACCACTAGTCTTAAAATCAACACATTTTCTTCAACCACATTTTCTTCAACCACATGGCTCACCTTAGTCTCTTCCTCTTCCTGTTGCTCTGAAATGCATTCGCTCTCCTCCTCTGGCTCCTCCCCCAAGGTCTCGACCACACCAACAACCATGTCAGCCATTGGCCCGCTCATGTGTCCGACAATCTCCACCTGCGCAGAGCCCCACAGGTCAGCCAGGCGAGGATGAGTGGGCAGGCCTAGACTGTGAATGGTGCTGTTGGGTGTGGCTTGGAGGGAGTGGTTTGCACTGTGTAGTCTGTGTTCCATTGCCTGTAGATAGGGAACACAGTTCATTCACATTTTTTTCATGACACAAAAAACAACATAATCAAGAAACCTCACCATGACCCGATAGCTCATGGCTAGTGGGAGGAATGAGTCATCTGTTGCTCTTGGCTACAATTATTTCTGTATTTAATTAGTAGGACTGGCATTGGTAGCATTACATTAGTAGTAAGAAGGTTAAAAACATTGCAGACATTTTTTACTAATAACCAGTGGCGACCCGTCATTCAGGGCAGAGCCCCACCTGTTTTGAGACCCACCAGTTTTGAGCCCCACTTGTTTAGCGAATATTTGTTTTCCTGTCTTGCATATTATTTTGGTATTAATACGTGTCACATATCAGTTTGCAAACGATGTAAAAAAAACATTGAGTTAATAAAGGCCAAGTGTCAAAACACTAACAATACTAACGTTACCAAACTGAGGTAAAAAGGATGTGTATTTCCTGGAATTATTGTGTGGTGAAAATGTTAGTCTGTGTAATGTAGTAACATGTTCTGTCGTGGACTCTTTTTTTGCTTTGTTGAGTAAGGCAGCTCCAAAATGCATTTGTTTCAGCCTAGCTAAATGCTTTCTGTGGTGGAGAGGCAGCCAGCGGAAAATATGGAGTGTAAGGAGTGGTAATGTTCCCTAGTTGCACCGTGATTGGCTCAGCGTTCTGTCACTCATGGGGACACTATGTCAATGCCAAATCTACGGGGAGAGCTTGAAAATGCAAGCCCCTTGGGTACTCCATATAGTTCCATTAGAAGTGCCCATCCAAGAAGGCGGTCATTGACCACAGACAAAATTACGTCAAATTATGTTATATTTACAGTAGCTTTGATTGGACTGACATCATACTTTCAAAATCTTAGCTAGCAAGCTAGCAGTCATCATCATGAATCAAGTTGACAATCTACTGGCAAATCCTTTTCAATCCTTGTCATATGAAGAGAAATTATGAAGAGAAATTCTAGATAAAATGTAGCGGTGCTCATCGACCATTGGACATAAACAGTACACAACAAGTTGGAAATCGCAAAATTCAGTGGTTTGGAAGCAATCCGTGGCTAACTGCAACCATTGCAAAGGAATCCCTAGCCTGCTATTCAGTGGAGTGGATGTGTGGTCCTGGGTTTAAGGGTCTCTTTTCTAAGCTTCAAAGGATAATCATTCAACATTGGCCATTCAGTCAATATAGCATGACTTCTGTTGCATTCAAAACAACTGTAAACATGGAACTGGGAAATCTCAGACTTCAGTGAGTTCAAGAAAACTGGGAAAACATGTTTTGAACGGTCATTCAACTCGGAATTCCAAGTCGGGATCTCGGGCCTCTTTCTAGAGCACTAACCTGAAGATCAATTACGTCATGATTCAACCTTTAGATGGTGGCAGAGAAGAAGGGTGACGTTTTACGTGTTCCTATCTGTTAAAAGATTTTATAAAGGTTTAAGATAAATGATTAAAGAATTATACCCGGAAACTTAACCATTAGGTATTAAAGGTTATGTAGCATGGACAAGGAGTAATTAAAAATAATAAACACAGGTCCAACTAAGCTGGGAAGAGAGGAATGTATGAGTGTCCCGAAAGTAAACAAAGAGGGGCCTTAACCTATGTTTGAACCGAACCGGCTATAACTCTGGGGAGATATGATAGGACAGGGAGAGCCCCTCCAGGGTTCCCTTATCTGGGGGGGACTGGAACTGTCAGCTGGGTAGTGATCAACTGTGGTGAGAATTGTAGCCTAATGTTAGTGTGTTTGTATGTGTGTAGGGTAAGAGAATGTTATAAAAGGAACGTCTTTGTACAGTATATGCACAGGAGAGCTCTCGCTAATAAACTTGGATTTGACCAATTGTGAGCTGGGAATTCTGTCTGTTTCATTTAAAACCAGAACTTTACAAACTCTGGTTTGCAGACCTATACGGATAATTGAAATTTATGAACATTGATTACAAAATTCTATATCACTATCCAATTGTGTTTTTTGTTTGTTTCTTTGCGTTGTTTGTAACTTCTTTTTATTTACTTATTTGGTACATAATGTTGCTGCTACCGTCTCTTATGACCGAAAATAACTCTTGGACATCAGAACTGCGATTAGTCACCACGAAAAATAATCATTATTTTCCTTTAAACAGCTGGCTGGTTACACACTGTATCGGCAGGATAGAACAGCACTGTCTGGTAAGACAAAGGGCGGTGGACTATGTATTTTTGTAAATAACAACTGGTGCACAATATCTAAGGAAGTCTCAAGGTTTTGCTTACCTGAGGTAGAGTATCTCATGATAAGCTGTAGACCACACTATCTACCTAGAGAGTTTTCATCTGTATTTTTGAAGCTGTGTACATACCACCACAGACTGAGGCTGGCAATAAGACCGCACTCAATGAGCTGTATTCCGCCATAAGCAAACAAGAAAACGCACACCCGGAGGTGGCGCTCCTACTGGTCAGGGACATTAATGCAGGGAAACTTAAATTGGTCTTACCAAATTTCTATCAGCATGTTAAATGTGCAACGAGAGAGAAAAAAATACTCTGGACCACCTTTACTCCACACACATAGACGCATACAAAGCTCTACTTCGCCCTCCATTTGGCAAATCTGAACATAATTCTATCCTGCTGATTCCTGCTAACAAGCAAAAATTAAAGCATGAAGCACCAGTGACTCAATCAGTAAAAAAGTGGTCAGATGAAGCAGATGCTAAACTACAGGACTGTTTTGCTAGCACAGACTGGAATATGTTCCAGGACTCCCCTGCTGGCATTAAGGAGTACACATCAGTCATTGGCTTCATCAATAAGTGCATCGATGACGTCGTCCCCACAGTGACATACCCCAAACAGAAGCCATGGATTACAGGCAACATCCACACTGAGCTAAAGGCTAGAGCTGCCGCTTTCAAGGAGCGGCACTCTAACCCAGAAGCTTACAAGAAATCCCGCTATGCCCTCCAACGAACCATCAAACAGGCAAAGCGTCAATACAGGACTAAGATCGAGTCGTACTACACCGGCTCTGACGCTCATCGGATGTGTTAGGGCTTGCAAACCATTACAGACTACAAAAGGAAGCACAGCTGAGAGCTGCCCAGTGACATGAGCCTACCAGACAAGGTAAACTACTTCTATGCTCGCTACGAGGCAAATAACACTGAAACATGCATGAGAGCACCAGCTGTTCCAGAAGACTGTGTGATCACGCTCTCAGCAGCCGATGTGAGTAAGACCTTAAACAGGTCAACATTCACAAGGCCACAGGGCCAGACAGATTACCAGGATGTGTACTGCGAGCATGCGCTGAACAACTAGCAAGTGTCTTCACTGACGTTTTCAACCTCTCCCTGTCCGAGTCTGTAATACAAACATGTTTTAAGCAGACCACCATTGTCCCTGTGCACAAGAACACTTGGTAACCTGCCTAAATGACTACCAACCCGTAGCACTCATGTCTGTAGCCATGAAGTGCTTTGAAATGCGGGTCATGGCTGACATCAACACCATTATCCCAGAAACCCTAGACCCACTCCAATTTGCATACCGCCCTAACAGATCCACAGATGATGCAATCTTTATTATACTCCACACTGCCCTTTCCCACCTGGACAAAAGGAACACCCATGTGAGAATGCTATTCATTGACTACAGCTCAGCGTTCAACACCATAGTGCCGTCAAAGCTCATCAATTAGCTCAGGACCCTGGGAATAAACACCTCCCTCTGCAACTGGATCCTGGACTTCCTGACGGGCTACCTCCAGGTGGTAAGGGTAGGTAACAACACAGCCGCCATGCTGATCCTCAACACAGGGGCCCCTTAGGGGTGCATGCTCAGTCCCCCCCTCCTGTACTCTCTGTTCACTCATGATTGCATGGCCAGGCACAACTCCAACACCATCATTAAGTTTGCCGATGACACAACAGTAGTAGGCCTGATCACTGACAACGACGAGACAGCCTATAAGGAGGAGGTCAGAGACCTGGCCGTGTGGTGCCAGGACAACAACCTTCATCGTGATCAAGACAAAGGAGATGATTGTGGACTACAGGAAAAGAGGACCGAGCACGCCCCCATTCTCATCGACAGGGCTGTAGTGGAGCAGGTTGAGAGCTTCAAGATCCTTGGTGTTCACATCACCAACAAACTTACATGGTCCAAGCACACCAAGACAGTCGTTAGCAGGGCCTGACAAAACCTACTCCCCCTCAGGAGACTGAAAAAATTTGTCATGGGTCCTCAGATCCTCAAAAGCTTCTATAGCTGCACCATCAAGAGCATCCTGACTGGCTGTATCACTGCCTGGTATGGCAACTGCTTGGCCTCCGACCACAAGGCACTACAGAGGGTAGTGCGTATGGCCCAGTACATCACTGTGGCAAAGCTTCCTGCCATCCAGGACCTCTATACCAGACGGTGTTGGAGAAAGGCCCTAAAAATGGTCAAAGACTGTTCTCTGCTACCGCACGGCAAGTGGTACCGGAGCACCAAGTCTAGGTCCAATAGCCTTCTAAACAGCTTCTACAGCTCAGCGTTCAACACCATAGTGCCGTCAAAGCTCATCAATTAGCTCAGGACCCTGGGAATAAACACCTCCCTCTGCAACTGGATCCTGGACTTCCTGACGGGCTACCTCCAGGTGGTAAGGGTAGGTAACAACACAGCCGCCATGCTGATCCTCAACACAGGGGCCCCTTAGGGGTGCATGCTCAGTCCCCCCCTCCTGTACTCTCTGTTCACTCATGATTGCATGGCCAGGCACAACTCCAACACCATCATTAAGTTTGCCGATGACACAACAGTAGTAGGCCTGATCACTGACAACGACGAGACAGCCTATAAGGAGGAGGTCAGAGACCTGGCCGTGTGGTGCCAGGACAACAACCTTCATCGTGATCAAGACAAAGGAGATGATTGTGGACTACAGGAAAAGAGGACCGAGCACGCCCCCATTCTCATCGACAGGGCTGTAGTGGAGCAGGTTGAGAGCTTCAAGATCCTTGGTGTTCACATCACCAACAAACTTACATGGTCCAAGCACACCAAGACAGTCGTTAGCAGGGCCTGACAAAACCTACTCCCCCTCAGGAGACTGAAAAAATTTGTCATGGGTCCTCAGATCCTCAAAAGCTTCTATAGCTGCACCATCAAGAGCATCCTGACTGGCTGTATCACTGCCTGGTATGGCAACTGCTTGGCCTCCGACCACAAGGCACTACAGAGGGTAGTGCGTATGGCCCAGTACATCACTGTGGCAAAGCTTCCTGCCATCCAGGACCTCTATACCAGACGGTGTTGGAGAAAGGCCCTAAAAATGGTCAAAGACTGTTCTCTGCTACCGCACGGCAAGTGGTACCGGAGCACCAAGTCTAGGTCCAATAGCCTTCTAAACAGCTTCTACCAACAAGCCATAGGACTCCTGAACATCTAATCAAATGGCTACCCAGACTATTTGCATTGCCTCCTCCCCTTTTACACCACTGCTACTCTCTGTTGTTATCATCTATGCATAGTCACTTTAATAACTCTACCTAATGTACATATTACCTCAATTATCTCAACTAACCGCTGCCCCTGCACATTGACTCTCTACCAGTACACCCCAGTATATAGTCTCGCTATTGTTATTTTACTGCCACTCTTTAATTACTTGTTACTTTTATCTTTTTTTTTTACCTTGTTTTGTTCAGAGTTTCCAGTTGTCTTGAAAGCACAATAAATCCAGAGAATGCATTGTAAACAAAGTTTGATGCCAAAATTTGCCCACGAAAGACCGCTGCACCACCTTCCTGTTCAAGTTAGCACAGCACAACAAGGTGAGTCCAAAAATGTATTGTAGGCTGCTGCATAAATGATGCAATATGCCAGGGAGATATGTATACTGTAGCTAAGAAAGTCATTCTAAGTGTATGTCGTGTGGTAAACTGTTAGTAGCCTATGTGCCTCACCCTAATAATTTGATCCTTTTTCCCCTCATAACGTAGCCTATTGTTCTGACTTGGTGGTGCACATGTAGCCTATAGCCTCTTTTAGAGAAATGTTATCAAATATTGTAAGAGCTTTCATTGTCTACTTTTAAATGCCCCTTTATTTATCCTACGGTTCTGACTTGGTGTACAGGGAGAATACTGTAAGAACGGCCCATGTTCTGAATTCTGTCACTGTACATTTCAAAATTGCTGAACAAATAGTTACATTGACTATGTCTGTCCTAGCTCACTCATTAATGTCTTAGTCAAAATTACGGATTGCCGGGCCTCCCGGGTGGCGCAGTGGTTAAGGGCGCTGTACTGCAGCGCCAGCTGTGCCATCAGAGTCCCTGGGTTCGCGCCCAGGCTCTGTCGCAACCGGCCGCGACTGGGAGGTCCGTGGGGCGACGCACAATTGGCCTAGCGTCGCCCGGGTTAGGGAGGGCTTGGTCGGTAGGGGTGTCCTTGACTCATCGCGCAACAGCGACTCCTGTGGCGGGCTGGGCGAAGTGTGCGCTAACCAAGGTGGCCAGGTGCATGGTGTTTCCTCCGGCGCATTGGTGCTTCCGGGTTGGATGCGCGCTGTGTTAAGAAGGAGTGCGGCTTGGTTGGGTTGTGTATCGGAGGACGCATGACTTTCAACCTTCGTCTCTCCCGAGCCCGTACGGGAGTTGTAGCGATGAGACAAGATAGTAGCTACTACAACAATTGGATACCATGAAATTGGGGAGAAAAAGGGGTCAAATTCAAAAAAAAAAAAAAAAAAAAAAAATTACGGATTGCCTCTTATCCCCTTATGCCATCGTTTGAACGTATCAATTGTCAGTAAAAACCACATTTGTTTAAGCTATGTTTTTTGAAAGGACGTGAATGAGGCTGAATGAACTGTTTCGCTACAAGACAAGGCTCCGCTGATAGCCAGGTGTAGCAGTTGTAAGGTGTTGGGACTCTGCTGTTGGGACAGCTTTGTGTAGGCCATAATAGTTTGTGGGCACCGTTTGTCACCATTATAGTCCAATTAATGCATTGTTCAGTGTTGTTTTGTGTAGTGGTTTTGCTGGCATGCATCTAATTATATTTATTTGAGTTTTCCCCACCAAGATTTACATGTTAAAATCACAACTGCTAATAACACTAGTGTCTCAGCAAACTGCTAACATACAATGGTTGTCAGTTAGACAGTTCCATGTTGTACTGTATTTGTATTTTATTAGGATCCCCATTAGCTGTTGCAAAAGCAGCAGCTATTCCTGGGGTCCACACAAAACATGAAACATAATACAGAATGACATAATACAGAACATCAATAGACAAGAACAGCTCAAGGACACTGAAACACTCACTCCACCAGGTGACAGTGATCTATGAGGCAGTCCATTCCAGTCTGTCTCACCTGTTGCTGTTGGTAGAGCATTAGCTGCTGGTGCTGGTACAGCTGGATCTGCTGCAACTGCTGGAGCTGCAGCTGGCTCTGCTGCTGCAGGGTGAGCTGTTGGGGCTGCTGCTGCTGGATGTAGCCCCCCACATTGTCCACATCACCGTAGCCCTCACCGGGCGTCCCTCCTCCCCCACCTGCCATGACGTAGGCGGCCGGCGAGGCCACGCCCGAGGGGTCGTTGCTAATTGGCTCCCAGGCGTCGGAGGAGGAAAGGCAGTAGAGGCCCTGGGCTACGTAGGTGTTGGGCCATACGTCGGCTGAGGAGTGATGCATCGCCTGGTCTGTTGTGTTAGGAAGGGATGAAGGGAGAAGTATATGTTTACATTTTTGATTACATACAAGATATACACCGAGTGTACAAAACGTTAAGGACATCTGCTCTTTCCATGACATAGACTGAACATGTGAATCCAGGTGAAAACTATGATCCTTTTTGATGTCAGTTGTTATATCCACTTCAATCAGTGTAGATCAAGGGGAGGAGACAGGTTAAAGAAGGATTTTTAAGCCTTAAAACAATTGAGACATGGATTGTGTATGTGTTCCATTCAGAGGGTGAATGGGCAAGACAAAATATTTAATTGCTTTTGAACAAGGGCATTTTAGTAGGTGCCAGGTGCACCGGTTCGAGTATGTCAAGAACTGCAACGCTCCTGGGTTTTTCCCACTCAACAGTTTCCCGTGTGTATTAAGAATGGTCCACCACCCAAAGGCCATCCAGTCAACTTAACACAACTGTGGGACGCATTGGAGACAACATTGGCCAGAATTCATGTTGACACCTTGTAGAGTCCATGCCCTGATGAATAGAGGCTGTTCTGAGGGCAAAAGGGGGTGCAACTCAATATTAGGAAGGTTTCGTTCTGTATACTCAGTGTGTACTGTAATCTCAGAGCGCAAAGCAGAGATTTTGTAGCTTTACAGCAAAGGCCCTTGAAGCAGCAGTATCACCAGATATCAGAAGATATTTACAGCAGTATCACCATTTCAACCAGAAATACACTGGCAACTTACTTAAAGCTCAACATATCGAAAGGTGAAAATTAAAGCTCGCTTGACGATGAGCAAACCGTGTCTTAGTTATTACAATGTCTATACTAAGCAGATTTTATTTGGTCTCTGACTTGATAATAGCAGAGAATAGGCCCGTATGGTGCTGTTAATGAGAGCAAGGCTAAGTCCCGGTGTTAACCGACAAGCTCCCCCAGGGTCTTCTGTTACATCACAACACTACCCAACCAAACACCTCAGGGCCACAGCTGCCATCTTGACTTTCTCCGCAACATTTCTTCATACAGCCCTGATGCACCTCTAGCTGGCCTGTCAAATGAAGTGGAAAGGACATCAATCAAACCGGAGTAAATAAGCTCAATCAAAGTGTCTGGAAGCCTTCTACAGTAAAATATGGAGCAGCACAGTCCAGTCCAGAGTGGTTGTGGAGCTCACAAGTCAATTACGATCCCTCTTCACAACTAAATAAGAGCTAAGTTATGTGGTTTTTGCATTTGGAACAAAAATTGTTGTTTAAAAGTATATGCTTAATTTAGTATACATTTTTGTTTTTATTCATTCATTAAAAAGCTGGAATCCATAGCGGTGAAACTGCTATGTCCATTTTGCAATATTACAACAACAAATATGTTACTTCGAACAATGAACACGGTCTCTTCCCCTAGGACATCATTGCACACCGTTGCACGCACCACAGAACAACAAAGTATGTACTTCGATTTACAGTGCCTTGCGAAAGTATTCGGCCCCCTTGAACTTTGCGACCTTTTGCCACATTTCAGGCTTCAAACATAAAGATATAAAACTGTATTTTTTTGTGAAGAATCAACAACAAGTGGGACACAATCATGAAGTGGAACGACATTTTTTGGATATTTCAAACTTTTTTAACAAATCAAAAACGGGAAAATTGGGCGCGCAAAATTATTCAGCCCCCTTAAGTTAATACTTTGTAGCGCCACCTTTTGCTGCGATTACAGCTGTAAGTTGCTTGGGGTATGTCTCTATCAGTTTTGCACATCGAGAGACTGAAATTTTTCCCATTCCTCCTTGCAAAACAGCTCGAGCTCAGTGAGGTTGGATGGAGAGCATTTGTGAACAGCAGTTTTCAGTTCTTTCCACAGATTCTCGATTGGATTCAGGTCTGGACTTTGACTTGGCCATTCTAACACTTGGATATGTTTATTTTTTAACCATTCCATTGTAGATTTTGCTTTATGTTTTGGATCATTGTCTTGTTGGAAGACAAATCTCGGTCCCAGTCTCAGGTCTTTTGCAGACTCCATCAGGTTTTCTTTCAGAATGGTCCTGTATTTGGCTCCATCCATCTTCCCATCAATTTTAACCATCTTCCCTGTCCCTGCTGAAGAAAAGCAGGCCCAAACCATGATGCTGCCACCACCATGTTTGACAGTGGGGATGGTGTGTTCAGGGTGATGAGCTGTGTTGCTTTTACGCCAAACATAACATTTTGCATTGTTGCCAAAAAGTTCAATTTTGGTTTCATCTGACCATAGCACCTTCTTCCACATGTTTGGTGTGTCTCCCAGGTGGCTTGTGGCAAACCTTAAACAAAACTTTTTATGGATATCTTTAAGAAATGGCTTTCTTCTTGCCACTCAGATTTGTGCAATATACGACTGATTGTTGTCCTATGGACAGAGTCTCCCACCTCAGCTGTAGATCTCTGCAGTTCATCCAGAGTGATCATGGGCCTCTTGGCTGCATCTCTGATCAGTCTTCTCCTTGTATGAGCTGAAAGTTTAGAGGGACGGCCAGGTCTTGGTAGATTTGCAATGGTCTGATACTCCTTCCATTTCAATATTATCGCTTGCACAGTGCTCCTTGGGATGTTTAAAGCTTGGGAAATCTTTTTGTATCCAAATCCGGCTTTAAACTTCTTCACAACAGTATCTCGGACCTGCCTGGTGTGTTCCTTGTTCTTCATGATGCTCTCTGCGCTTTTAACGGACCTCTGAGACTATCACAGTGCAGGTGCATTTATACGGAGACTTGATTACACACAGGTGGATTGTATTTATCATCATTAGTCATTTAGGTCAACATTGGATCATTCAGAGATCCTCACTGAACTTCTGGAGAGAGTTTGCTGCACTGAAAGTAAAGGGGCTGAATAATTTTGCACGCCCAATTTTTCAGTTTTTGATTTGTTAAAAAAGTTTGAAATATCCAATAAATGTCATTCCACTTCATGATTGTGTCCCACTTGTTGTTGATTCTTCACAAAAAAATACAGTTTTATATCTTTGTTTGAAGCCTGAAATGTGGCAAAAGGTCGCAAAGTTCAAGGGGGCCGAATACTTTCGCAAGGCACTATATTTGTACCACGATGCTGGATGCTCATTTCCTTAACAACAACAAAAAACATTAACAAATGCCACTGGGGCGGCGAGTCCTGTACCTCTGCTGGTGATGCTCTCCTGGTTGGTCTCACTGAGGTGGGCCACGCTACCTTGTTTGGAGCCAGCACAAAGGCCATCTTCCTCCATAGATCTCCAGCCCAGCAAAGTAGCCTCAGATAAGGCAAATTGTGCCATTAATCCTGGGAGAAGCAAGGGGACAGACTTTGTAAACAACGTAAAATACATGGTTCCAAATCTAATTTATTGACGTGTTAATCTGTTTAATTTGAATGGGTTCTTCTGTTCACTCTTACCTGCAGTGAAGCGGGCCTCCTTTTCTCCTTCACTGAGTTCACTGTACATTTCGCTCTCTATCCGCCTCTCCTTCTCACGTTGCGAGGTTGGGATTTTGGTGACCACAGCCCCTTCAGTCCCAGTGGATGGTGTGTTCCAGCTCTGCCATTCGATCATGTGAGCCACTTTGCCCGAGGCCATGGCAGTGGGCTTAGTTACTTTATCCTTCATGGAACGGGACACGCCTAAATAAAGAATAGAGGGGGGGGGGAACACTGTTTCACAACACATTCAATTTGTGAATATGGCACCTCCCACAATGGATTTGGGCTCAGGAAGTGAAATGGGCTGGGAACTGTGGAAAATGCTTAATGGCTTGTGTTTTCTTTCTGAGAGGCAACGGTACAGTAGCCGAATATGAATTCGGTACAAAGTGGCTTCTTCCTCTTTCATGCATGTCTCTCAGGAGCTATGGATGGTTGGAGATTGAAGGGAGTGTAGATGGGGCTTACAGCATTATTAGAAGCTGTCTATTTACTCATCAAGGCTTGTTGACTTGATCAATCTTTCAGTCGTCTGTGGTGAGCAACAAGGGTGAAATACAGAACTTATTGTGCCACATTAATATTCTGAGTCTTTACTCATCAAATTAATCAAGAAGATGAGATTCATTAGACTTTAAGCATTTGTTTGTAATTAAAATGTGAAAAAATGCTTTAAACATAAATCTCAAAAGGCCCCACTGCAAATCCTTAATTAAAGTGCAAATATCTGACGATAACAAAGGATGTATTCATTCAGAGTATGTAACAATAAAAATCTAATTAAATCAATTGAGTGTGAACTGAATCCATTGGGCAATAGCAAATATGCTGGGATGAATGAAGCCTTGCTGATTTATTAGTTAAATCAGTTAAAAAATATTGTTGTTCTCATAAAATGCAAATGTCATTCATAAAATAATATTAATTTTAGATGTGTATTCAATGTTATGCAAAGTTATTTTGAGAGTAAGGAAAGTGGTTTTGGGGTCTTTATTATTCCAAGGTCGATATAATCTGACTGTTAAACACAAACACGATATCAATCAAATGTACTTCAACTTCACCAGACACAACCACAACACAGTTGTATGGCTCTGTGCACAAACAAGCACAGAGCCATAAAACTGCCTTGCCACCACAATAAACAATCACCACCACCACAAATACCACACTACAAAACACTACATTTCCCAGCATGCCTGTGGAGTTGCATTGTGGTTTCTGCACTTACTTTAAAACTTGTATATATATATATATATATTTAAATCTGATTGGATTCCATCAATTGCCCATAACCGGCCATTGATGTGTGCATTAGGTATCAATGGGGAGGCAGGAAGTGAAACAGGAAGGGCACCCACAGGGGCGACCATGTTGGCTCCATCTCCTCTTCCTGTCTGGAGCCAACATGGGGCTGGTTTACCATCTACCAGGACAGACACACACCTGACACACCTGTCAGTGAGGACTTAGCCAGAGCACCGATCCCGTAGGCGTTGGAGTTCCTTTTCAGACGAGGCAGGATGGAGGAAGTGTCCTCCATAGAGAGCTGTAGAAAGGGACGAGGGGAGGAAATAAATAAATCAACAAATAATTGTGGAGGGGCAAAGGGAGAGGAATGACCAATTGTTGTGAGGGGGTAAAACAATATTGTTGGTTGAGGATTAGATATGCAATAAAATAAAATAGGGGAAAATCCTGCTTAACAAATGATCAAATACAACTACCACCATATTAACCAAAAGATACATTACATTATCCAACACATCACAAATCATATCAGCACTTTGGTTAAACCAGCGATTGTCAGCACAGTAGTGTAGTAGTTCACTGTGCAGTCAGTGTACTGTACCTGTAAGGCCTGTGATTCATATGATTGATACATAAAGGAGCAGCATGCTAGCAGCTAGCGTTAGCTACTGTAGATGAGGTAAAGTTATTACAGCTTGTTATCTCCCAGCCTGAGATACTATGTAACACAGGCAGTACAGTAGATTAGCAGCAACGCTAAGATAGAGAGATGGGGAAAGAGGGAGGGAGGGAGGTGGGATGAGGAGAGACTGAAGGGAAAAAAAAGTTGGCTTATCTACAGACAGAGAGAGCCAAAATACGTGGAGGAGTGGAGGAAGAAAAGGACGAGATTAGCACAGGACTTACATTGATTCCTTCCCAGGAAAACTCGGCACGCCCATGCTGAGAGTGAGAAGGAGGGAGAGGAAGAAAACCAGGAGAGATATAGGTATGTTTGTAGAGGAGCCAGGAAAAGGAGAGGGGATAGGATTAAAAGAAGAACACATACAACAACAACAACAACAACAAAACTGACAAATAAGGTGTGTAAAAGATACACAGGATGAAACCAGTAGAGAGATTTGGGTGGCGGGAGGAAGAGAAAGCATCTGAGTAAAGAAGGTGGAATACAAAAAGTGCAAGAGAGATTTGGATGATGTGGACGATTGAAATACTGATCAATTGAGGATAGAATAGAGATGAGAATCCACTGTCTGTATGTGAATAGATTCTCTCATATCAGCTTGACCATAGGCTTTGGAAACCAAAATAGAAAAAGTACTGTTTATTGCCATTGATGTCAGGGTTTGTGTTTGTAATGCTTCCCTCGCAATAATAGGATACAACTCATTATTCATAATTGAATAATATCTTATAGTATCATAATACATCCTTATAAATAGGACAATCCATTACATAAATGGTGCCACTTGTGAGGGAAAATCCCTACATAAAATGGTGCCCCGTGTGAGGTCATTCTCCTACAATACTCTGATTCGATATTCACTTCATTAGAAGAAATTACCCTTGACCACACACCCAAATTGGGGGAAACCAATAGTATTTTCCATTTACTCTCATTGTAAAAGAGCTAACTTCCTCGTTGATTTGTTGTTATACAGAAATAACAAAACCTGCAGAAAGATAGCTTAATCAGGTCAAAAATCCCGACCAACGGTTCAAAATGCTCCAACATAGGGAATTAGACCCTGCGAGAAGAGCCCTGTAGCTTCAGGCTATTCGGGCATGGGAGAGTGGGAAATTGTGGGAACCCGGTGTCTAAGTAGGCTACACGTAGCTATGTGTGTGGAAAAGACTTTTGTCACAGATAAGAAATTTATCTCGTTTAGTATAGTCTGCATGTTTGTGTCGTTGGTCTTGTCCGGGCCGGTAGCTACCTAGCACTCAAGTGGCTGCTAGCGTTGTCATAAAAAGGGGCATGAGGGAAGCCCCATGTTGTCACAGTGATTAAGCAAGCCCCATGAAGTCCAAGCTAGCCGCCCAGAGGATTTCTGCTTTAGTTGGGATGGATAAAAATAATCCCACTAAATGTTGAATTATTCACTGAAAAAAGTGACTGTGGTCAGTGCTTGCTCTTTATTTATGAGGGCTTGCGGTGTGGGGTTTGTCACTAGAAATGATTTATCATGGTTAAAATGTGCATTAACAGGAAGGGCGAGCAAGAGCAGCACGGCGTCAGTGTCCTTGGAACTTCTTCTGCCAAGCAACAGGCCCAGTGATTTCTGCGAACAGGTTTCCCCTGGTGAAACACTTTTGTCTCAATCGGCCAATCAGACATCGGTGGTCTTATTGTTGCCATCAAGCTCTGGTCAGTCCAGAGGAGTGCATACTGTCTCTCTAACCGCATGTGTTATGAGGCTGCTGGCTGCATCTACCTCAGCTCAGCTGCCACTGCTGTGTTGACAGATTTCTGAAAAATAGGTGACCCCTGGCCAATCCATATCCATCCATCATATCCAGAACTATATGGGGTGAACATTTTTTGTTGTTGTTGCTTGTCAGACATCTAACAGAAATGGAGATGGGTTGCCCCACAAAACATATTCAAAGAGCATATTAAGCGTAGTAGACTATGTAGCCTACACGCTCTATTCATGTTTAAACATCTGTGGCGGTCTTGTTGGTTGTCATTGTGTAGGGTCTTTGTGTTGTTTTAAAAGACCCCATTGTGTATTGCAATTCAGCCGTGTAGCCTCTTTAAAGAGAGAAAAACTCAACAGCAACAGTGGTAAATGAGTAAGATGGATCGTATGCTATGTCCCTGGAGAGGGAGATTATATACAGTACATAATGGTTTGGGCTCTCGAGACCTGCTCCAGTGGCCTTTGTGAGAAATTCAATATAAACCATCTCTGAGCAACATTAGATCATTGCACTCTCAGTATAGGGAGCAGTGTGAGCGAGACACGCTCAGTTTCACTACTAGATATAATAAAATTTAAAAAAACATGAAACTACACTTTTCCTCAATGGCCATCTTGGCTCAAGGAAGAAATGCACTCGAGGGTAGAGCTGGAATGGTGTACGATCCAGACAAATTATATTTCACTTCAGGGGGATAAAACGTACATTGAAATGTCATCCATACCTGCTCCCCATCTTTCCGTACAGGAACAGCGTCCGCTGCTGGAAAAGACACAAAGGAAAAAAACTGAAAGAAGAACATGAAGCCAACCTCATGCAACCTTTACTGAGTAGAGCTGACAGCACCCTCGAACATGTACGCTGACGTTCAGACAAAGCACTAACATTGTACGATTATTTGCACCAGCTGTTAGCGTATTTGGGGAAAACGAGCATGTCATCATTGGCCACGATCTTTAGGTTCCTCTGCTGATTGTGTTCAAGAAGGTCTCGAATGACACCTTTGTGTGGTATATAACTGCATTGTCATTAGGATGCATTTGATAGTAAGCCTCCTAAATCATGCATTGAAAAACTGTTACGTTTTAACTTAGTATTAAACTAGTAGTAAGACATATTATACTATTATACCTAAAATACAGAAAATACAGTACAGTAATATTATATTGGCACATACTGTAAATTGACACTGCATCGCGTGCCCTCTTCTCCACACAGAAATAAGCTGAAAAAAGTCAAAATCCTTAAAACACTTGTCTGTAATGTTCTATATCCTAACATCTCACTTGAATATTTTTAACAGTTAAAGTGTCATTTAAAAGGGCAACCCACATAAAGGAACAGAATCCATCACAAAAGGGGAGTTCTGAATTGAAACACGTCCTCGTGACTATCTAAGGGCCCCGTCTGAATGTGGGCCCTTGAAAGTGTCCTTTAAACAAGCAAGAGCCAACATAAAAGAAAGTCAAATTGAGTTCTAAGATTTGAATTGAAACGCTTCTCCTCTCTTTAACTACAGCTGAGTTGACACCCGGGGGAACCTGGAGGCCATTTTCCTCCATCAGACACACCGGAGACCTCTACAGCTGATGGAACTCCAAGATAACCGAGGGAAAATGAGGGTGAGGAACAGGTGGTCTCGAAGAAAAAATAGAAAGGATGACATGGAGGGGAAAAAAACGGAGGGTTTACTGAGATGGGGTAGAGGGAAAAAAAGGACAAAACTTCGAGGAGGATGGGGCGTTCCAGTAGAACAATATCCTGCACCTTAACCAATGGAATGAGAAGGTGGTGAATGTTTTATTGTTGGTGTTAAAAGAATCTTCGCCTAGATTATTTTAACATTGAATTGTGAATCGTGTCCACAGTTGATAAGACTTCATTTTTTGTTGTTGTTGCCACATCTCACCACATCTCACCACATCTCACCACATCTCACCACATCTCACCACATCTCACCACCTCTCACCACATCTCACCACATCTCACCACATCTCACCACCTCTCACCACATCTCACCACATCTCACCACATCTCACCACATCTCACCACATCTCACCATCTCACGTGTAAGATCTATCCATCTGTAAAACAGGCCCAAACACACTCATCTTAACCCCACACTTGTCTCCCTGGCCTGTCAAGAGGTCTTCAACAGCTTGGAGTAAACAGCTGTCATCTAACAGCTCGGAGTAAACTAGACAGACATACCTCTTGACCTTATAGAGAACTAAGCCTCCTTCACTTTGCTGTGGAATTTGTCTCGTTGTAGAGAATTTTCTTTCCCGCATTCGTTGTTGAACAAAAAACATCAGAGTCAGATATTGAACCTTGTGAGAGGAGAGGTAAGGTCTCAAACGTGACAGGAGTCTTATGATACAACTGTACAATTACAAAGGTGTGGGGGGGGGAAAGCTTTGTTCCCGACCAATTGTGTGGGCTGGGGGAAGGGTAGGACTTTGTTCACAAAGTGGGGGAAACAGCAGGGGCTTGCCGCTCGCGCTGCACTGAGCGAGTTCCGTTGCGGAGCATTTATCCTACTGTGACCGACCGAGCGGAAGCCAGAAGCCGGCGAGGGCCGTCAAAGCAATAGGCGGGGGAAGGGAGCATCGTCAGACACTGCCGCGATCACCTCCTGACAGATCTCGTCGTTCGAAATGTTTGGGACCATCATCATCTGTCTTTTGCGATCGCTTGGAGCCGAGTGGGGCGTCTTGGTGGTGACACACAGTGGCTGACGTGCGCCTTGACACTGATTCAGGGTGAAGGGCAAAGTCTGACTCACCTCAGCTCTAGTACCAGTGCCGAAGGGCGTTCTAGCGGGACACCGCTTCATTGTTTTATTTTTAAAAAACTGTTGAGATACCACAAATACTGTCAACCTAATTTTGGGGCCCAAAATACATACCCACTGGGCACAGAAATCAACGCAGCATCTATTCCATGTTGGTTCCATGTAATTTCATAAAAATTCTTCATTTGATAGTAGATAGTTGATTCAAACAGGGTGTTCCCAGTGGGTAACTATGAGGTAAAAAAAAACGATTCCAAGCTATTAATGGCAGACAAATCACTGGATATAAAATGACCAAAACAACATGCTACTAATTCAAATGGTATGTCTCAGAGATTAAGTGAACACTTAGCCACCCAAAGCCATTGATGCCCAACTATAGCACAGCCCATGCTTCTCTCTGTCTTCTTTTCTCCGTTCCATATTTACTCTTCTCTCTCTTCCGAATTCCTTCCTCCCATCCTCTTCCCTCTCTCTCCGAGCCCCTCTCTCTCCCCTCTTCACCTATTGCCTCTAGCAGTCTTCCACACTAAAGGTCAGTACAGTAGCAGCTCAACCGTGACCACCTGTCAAGCAAACTACACCGACCAGTCACCTTGGCCCCATGTCCGTCAAACTTGCGAGAGTCGTCAGTCAACTCCCGTCATCAGCCATGCTGTGTGTGTGAGACACAGCGAGTGTACTCCGCTCAATACAGAGCATCCGTCAGTCAGTCTGTCAGCACTTTTAAAGAAATCAATATTGGGGGGGGGGGGGGGGGTTGGGGGGGGCAATTCCTGTGTAATGCAATATCTCATAGACACTCAATATAACTGAATAACAAACAAGATGAGTGATGTTAAATAGTGCACAACAAGCTACAGCATGCTTCAACAGACTGTTGAATAGTGTGTTTGTTTCTGGGTAATTGAAGGAGACCTATGTAAGAAAGTGACAGTTTCACCAATCACATGAACACTGTGGTAGCAGAATCAGAATTAGTTAGGTAACATGCATAAGTAAGATGTTTTATTTACATAATAATGCTTATGTGAGATATGTCATTAGGATAATACTGTTGGCAGTTTGCACTTATCCCTTCTCTGCTAGGGCTTAGTCACTTGGGGCCCAGAGAGGGGAGAGGTCAGGCTTGTCTTCATATGTCAATATATCTGTTAAACTATGTGATGCTATGAATAATATCAGAAGGGGAGGAGGACAGAATGGGAATGTGTCTGTAACTATTGTATGTCCCCTCTGAGGTTTCCCTTATCTTGATCTAGTATATGACCTAAGAGGTTCATTGTCTTTTCTGATCTTGTCCAGGAGGGATTGTATTTGAGATGGGAGTATCTAGAATTGACAATTGATATATGCCATTGGATGAGGTAATGTTTTGGTCCTAAGTGGTACCAAGAACGAGATTAGAATCTCGTCTAAAGAGACCAAACTGAACGATAATTTATAGCTAATGCTGTCTGGCTATGGGATACTCCTCTCTCAATTAAAGTCTTCCTTTGTAATGTTCCTAAGATCTGTGTTTCGTCATGTGAGTTGAGATGGGTATGTCTTGACTATAAATGATGCTAAGAACTGTTTTGTAAGGACTCTCAGAGAATTAATTTATAGACACTGAATTGATCTGAGAGTCAAAAGGGGCTATGGTGAAGCTCATGTAATTAAAGATGGACTTTATAATATAACTCTGACTTGTGTGTGGTTTGCTCTCATTATTTTGTAATACAGGAAATTACCACGACAACACACACTTTCAGTACAGATTAGAAACATAAACACCTTCAGTATACAGAAACATAAATACTTTAACATAAATACTTTCAGTATACAGAAACATAAATACTTTCAGTATACAGATACATAAATACTTTCAGGATACAGATACATAAATACTTTAACACAAATACTTTCAGTATACAGATACATAAATACTTTAACATAAATACTTTCAGTATACAGATACATAAATACTTTAACATAAATACTTTCAGTATACAGATACATAAATACTTTAACATAAATACTTTCAGTATACAGATACATAAATACTTTAACATAAATACTTTCAGTATACAGATACATAAATACTTTAACATAAATACTTTCAGTATACAGATACATAAATACTTTAACATAAATACTTTCAGTATACAGATACATAAATACTTTAACATAAATACTTTCAGTATACAGATACATAAATACTTTCAGTATACAGAAACAGAAACACTTTCAGTATACAGAAACATAAACACTTTCAGGATACAGAGACATAAACACTTTCAGGATACAGAAATATAAACATCAGTATACAGAAACATAAATACTTTCAGTGTACAGAAACATAAATACTTTCAGTATACAGAAACATAAACACTTTCAGTATACAGAAATATAAACACTTTCATTATACAGAAACATAAACACTTTCAGTATACAGAAACATAAACATCAGTATACAGAAACATAAACACTTTCAGTATACAGAAATATAAACACTTTCATTATACAGAAACATAAACATCAGTATACAGAAACATAAATACTTTCAGTAAAGTTTAGAAACATAAATACTTTCAGTATACAGAAACATAAAAACTTTCAGTATACAGAAACATAAACACTTTCAGTATACAGAAATATAAACACTTTCATTATACAGAAACATAAACACTTTCAGTATACAGAAACATAAACATCAGTATACAGAAATATAAACACTTTCATTATACAGAAACATAAACACTTTCAGTATACAGAAACATAAACATCAGTATACAGAAACATAAACACTTTCATTATATAGAAACATAAACACTTTCAGTATACAGAAACATAAACACTTTCATTATACAGAAACATAAACATCAGTATACAGAAACATAAATACTTTCAGTAAAGTTTGGAAACATAAAAACTTTCAGTATACAGAAACATAAATACTTTCAGTATACAGAAACATAAACATCAGTATACAGAAACATAAATACTTTCAGTACAATTTAGAAACATAAATACTTTCAGTATACAGAAACATAAATACTTCCAGTATACAGAAACATAGACACCTTAGGTACAAATTAGAAACATTAACAGCTTCGGTTTAAAAGAAAATCCAGGCAGCAGGTAGCCTAGTGGTTAGAGCATTGGGCCAGTAACCAAAAGGTTGCTAGATCAAGTCCCCAAGCTGACAAGGTAAAAATCTGTTGTTATGCCCCTGAACAAGGCAGTTAACCCACTGTTCCTAGGCTGTCATTGTAAATAAGAATTTGTACTTACAGTTTTTCTCAATTGCTAAAACACTAAAACCCATTGGCTGAACAGAGTTCTCAGTTGCCTGGACTCATTTAGGCTAATTATGCAGTCTGTTGTCAATACCTTAAACCATTTCACATGATAAAACACAATTTGTAGATCTCACGTAGACTTTTCAGCAAAACTCTAAACATATTCTCATTCTCAAAACACATTCTGCACTCTAATGCACATGTCATCCATACTGGTAAACACAAGTGGCAGCAATCAAATACAAATAGAGAACATATGTCATTGATTGAACACAACCACTCAAAATTGATTTAACCTGTTTCAAATGATGCGATACAACCAATATAAGCCAGTTCAGAGAGCAAACAGGTTGTTGAAGGTGGGAAGGAGAAAGTCTGAGAATGGATACTGTAGTACAGTGCATTGTAGGCTGTATACTGTACAATGGATGAATTGTATGGCCCTGAACATGCTTTCCATTTATTAACAGTACTGACTGCTCAATAGATTTTGACTGGTTGCAGGTTCATATCAACAAAGAACAAGAATTACAGTATCACAGAGACAAAGGACAAGTTTGTGAGATGCAGGGTACAGTACTGTAAAAATAGGGGTACAAGGAGGAGGAAGAACAAAAAACAAAATTGCAAAGAGCATAGCAGAGTAGTAATTTCTGATCAATTTTGAGCTACTATGATAGAACATGTTTTCGTTCATCAAAGGACAATGACGGAAAAATATGAAAAATGTTTAAATTAAAAATGTACTTCTCCCTGAGAATTGTATGTTTTGAACAATGTGTTTTCTATTTTTCGGTGTATTGTTTACTGATTGCTTGAGAGTGTATATCATTTTGATCACTTTGTTTATGATTTGAGAGCAGTGTTTGATTTTGAACACAGGTAAAACTGTTTTGAGGGCGAATGTTTCATTTTGCAAGAGGAGTCAGAGGTTATGTAAATAGTGCTTGAAGATGAGGATTTGTGTTTAATGTTTTCAGGAAATGGAGCAAGGTTTCAGTAATTGTGTTTTAGCAATTGAGAAAAACTGTAACTGACTTGCCTCGTTGAAAAATCAACACCTTCAGTATACATAAACAGACCTTGGCTTCTCTCCTGATATATTCACACTCATGTCATTTCCATGATCCAGTTGATCTATTTACTAGTATTTTAGTTTCACACTGTATAATTTACATTCTAGTAATATAAATACACAACACCTCTTCATTGTACTCAATGGTACTATGAGTAGGCTTAGCTACTTCTCATTTCCGCCTTACATTAGGCCTACTTTCATCAGCATATTTTTGTTGTTGTTGAAAAACCTACAGACCTGATCTGGTACTTCTAAATATACAGTATCTCATTGTAATACATAGTGTATCTTGTATGTTGAACTATGCAGTACATCACAGAGTTTCAGCTAATTCATCAATATTTCCAATACATGATTTCCCCCTTAAAATGCAGGCTTCAACTCATTATTTTATTTACTGTAATGAACCATTACGGTGTTAAAAAAGGGTTACAACAAACTATTGTTAAAAAATGCAAATGGCCCACATCCATTGGCTTTCAGTAATTGGAAGAGAAAACATGACATCAGCGTCCGATATTGCCATTGCCACTGAGGCTTGCTAAGTGTCTCGCCACCCATGAAATTAAGTCAATTCCAGATATGTGATGGATGAAGGCCTAGGGATATTTGGAAAAGGTCACAGGAGACATGTCATGGCTACACACAGGAAAACACTACGTGGAATGAACTGTATTCCTCCATTTCTCAGCTGTGTTTCTCATTGCTTTTCACTTGCCCTGTTTTCGCCTCCTGGAAAATAAGGGAATCTAGGACTAAATGCAGTCCGGTAACCGTTCATCATGAACAACATCCGTATTGAACATAATGGAATATAATAACTAAGGTCCGGCACTCTACGCAATACACTGGAATAATACCTCCGGCAAAACAGTAGAATACAGTAGAATCAGATCATGGTGTCTTGTTATCATGGCATGGTTCCTCTGGGGAACATGGTTCCTCTGAATGTTTCCCAGAGGAGCTAAAGACTGTATGGGGATGTGCTGTTGACCCATGTGTACTTGAAGCATCTCTTCTCCACTCACATCCATCAACCTCACTCCCATACCAGAAGCTATATATAGCAATATATGCTTATTATAACAACGGAGCTCTCAATAATGGGCTGTTGTTGTTGGATGCGAGTCAACCTAAGTTCACACATGATAACAAACGGCAAATTGAATGTGATAAGATGCACTTAAATGCCCATGTCTTGTTATTGGTATCACTATAGTATTCTATAATACACATTTTACAGCATTTTGCTGGCGAGAGACAGAGAGAGAGAGAGACAGAGAGACAGACAGAGAGAGAGAGAGACAGAGAGAGAGAGACAGAGAGAGAGAGAGACAGAGAGAGAGAGAGAGAGAGAGACAGAGAGACAGAGAGAGACAGACAGACAGACCGAAACAACTTCTTTATCAATCTTGAGTGATTTCATCTCTGTTTGAAGGGACTTTACATGGACTTTCGTATTAAAAAAATGTTGTAGAGAGACCTTGTCAGAGGGAAAACTCCAACTCTAGTGTTGTTTACTGCTCCAAAACGCTACATCCAGACTAACACCTTCCCTAGCTTGATTTCACACACTCATTTGTCTCTAAAACGCCAGGCTGGCTTTCATCGCCACGGTCAAAACACGTGCTACACATCCTCTACCGGCTCAATGACAATCAAAGGTCAAATTTTCATCCATCCCTTTATTTATTTCATTCACCTCCGACCGCGAGCCTCCACATTTGTTTTCATGAAGGAACTGACCAGGCTTGATGAAGTGTTTAATAGAAAAGGGCAATCCCTCTCCATTACGTATGAATCCAAAACAAACGACGCACCACGCTTGAGCTAATCTCCCGTTAACACTGTCTACAGTATAACACACTACATAACATCCAATCCCATCGGAGCCCGGTCGACTTCAGTGAAATCATCCACGGCCTATGTCACAGCCAGATGGACCGTACCAGTTCCACAGACCATGAAATTCCATTCAGTCTACAGTATGCTCCATGGTACTGTCAGCACTGAGGCTCTTTTGAGCCATACACCTCGACGTAGCTACGCCGGCTGTATTAACCACTGGCAGCGTTGCCTTTGCTCAATTGACCTACATGTGTAGCGCATCCAGGCTCACACCTGGGTTTGCCGCGATCGGTTCTGACTCATCCAATGCGGGTCATAGTCTCAGCCGGGTTTGTGTGTGTGTGTGTGTGTCTCCGTTTTATTCCTCCTAACCTGAGCACTGCTGCACACATGCTTCGATTCATTACCCGCCGGTCATGACGCACTCCGACGGAGGAGAGGGGAGCATTTGATATTTGCTCATACACAGCCAGCGGTTACCTTAGCTCTAAGTCATGGCTGGAGGGCGGTTTAACAAGAGGGAGTGCGCACACACACACACATAGTCAAACTAAGTCCATTTCCTCATGACTTTCCCTTCATCCATCCATCCCTTCATTCATCCATCCCTCCCTCCCCCGATCCGATCCTTTCATCCGTCATGAAATTCTGCTCTCTGCTCTCTTTCTCTTTGCTTCCTTCTTTCCCTGTTTTTTCCTCTCTCTCCATCACTATTTCTATGTGCAACAGTACACCATGCAGACACTGCTAACAGGATTTCACATCATTCCTTTCTCTGTCTCTCCTCCTTTCTCTCTATTTCTCTCCTTTAATACGTCTCCCCTGACATCATTGTAAACAACCTCTACTGTCATATTTCATTCTCTCTGTCTCCTCAGAGCCCTCTGTATATCTCTCTCTCTCTCTCTCTCACACACACACACACACACACCTATCTCCATGCGCACATGGTCGTACAGTCCATTAGGCATATACATTTGAAATGTCAACCGAGTCGGCCCGTATTTCAGTCCACTAGAAATTGCCTTCACTTCCATTGTCACGCCGTCGTCTTGCCATTTCTCCCTATTCCCCACATTCAGCATTCACCATGCAAAACAAAAACCTCTCCTCTCTGTCTAGCCTCAGACGTACGCTGCCGAGCCCCATTAACCAACACATCTCCATAGAAACGTACTTACGGCTTCAGAGGAGAAATTCAGAGTCCCCCCCCAGAGTCCCCCTTCCCCCACTCCCACCCTCCTCCATCTCCCTCGTCACTGGGGGAAAAGCAGATGGGAAAAAGATGGGGGTCTGCTTACTGATGGTCCGGGAGCCGATGCAGCCCATGGTGTCTGTCTCTCACAGAGGCCCTGGAAGCAGCAAGCGAGGAAGCGCCACCCTTTCGCCAGGCATTCTCTCCACTCCTCTTCTCTCCTCCCGTCTCGCTCCGTATGTGTGTGTGTGTGTGCACGTCTCTCCCTCTCTCTCACTCCTTTGCTCCCTCTCTCTCTCTCCTCTTGCTCTGCCTTTGTCTCGCCCGCTCCCTCTCTCTCCTTACCTCCGTCAAACCCACTGGCACACACACAGAGAGACACAGATAGAGTGCAGCGTCGCGATGCTGGAGCATCCCCGGTTAGTCAGTCAGTAAATCAACGTGTCTGAGAGGGGGGGGGGGGGGGGGAGACTTGACATCGTTGAAATAATGACAAGCAAGTACTAGTTCCTTCAATGCCATTAATATCCCAACTCTCCAAGTGATTGAAGTATAACTCATTTAGCAGAAATGTTGACCTATTCTGTCAACTGGAAACATCCTCTCTGTCTTCTGACGGTGTGATAAATGTGTCTAGTATGTCTCTATTCTCCCTCTCTCGCTCTCTCTCTTTCTCTCTCTCTTTCTCTCTCTGGCAATGCAGTACAGCTCTTTTCCTCTCCTTCTGCCCCTCCCTCCTTCCGTCTCTCTTCGTCTTACTCCCACAATATACATATAAACACAGACAGTGATTCAATTGTGTGGAGGCGAGGCAGGAGGACAATGGATGAGTCCTTGAGCTCTCTGACTCTCTCCTACTCCCTCAGTGACTGCTTTTATGAGCCGAGTCAAATCTCACACATTGAATACTGGCTTTTCCCCCTATGGAGCTCAATGCTTTGACAGCATTGGCCTGTCGAATTTGGTCATGTGGACAGTCATAAAACTATTTGTTAATATAGAGTAGACTAGAAGAACTAGAATATGAACGTGTGGGCATTGGCTGAATAAGGGGAGAAAGAGTGACATCTCTTCTTGAACATATTCATCTTACACCAAGAGAGAGAGACAGATGGAGAGACAGAGAGGGGGAGCTGAGGAGGTAGGAGTGAAGGGGGGAACGCGTTGAGTCATGTTAAAGAGGGGTGACGCTGAGATGCACAAATTAATATCCTAGGAGGGAGGGGGAGGGTGACAGGGGGGGAGAGGAGGAAGGGTGACAGAGAACAGAAAAACAGAAATAACCATACAGCCATGTTTCTATGTATGTCTCTCTCTCTCTCTCTGTGTGTGTGTGTGTGTGTGTGTGTGTGTGTGTGTGTGTGTGTGTGTGTGTGTGTGTGTGTGTGTGTGTGTGTGTGTGTGTGTGTGTGTGTGTGTGTGTGTGTGTGTGTGTGTTTGTGTGTGTGTGTGTGTGTGTGTGTGTGTGTGTGTGTGTGTGTGTGTGTGTGTGTGTGTGTGTGTGTGTGTGTCTGTGTTTGTGTGTGTGTGTGTGTGTGTGTGTGTGTGTGTGTGTGTGTGTGTGTGTGTGTGTGTGTGTGTGTGTGTGTGTGTGTGTTTGTGTGTGTGTGTGTGTGTGTGTGATGTGGGTGCGTTTGTATGGCTGGCTGGTAGGCTCGCTGGTTGGCTAGCTGGCTAGCTATTGGTCTTTCCATGTATTTGGTGTTTACTTTACTTGTGTGTGTCCATATTTGTCCATGCACATCATGTCTGCAAATGTATCTCTCCACATGCATGCATCACACATGTGCATATTTATTACTTCATCACTGAAGGGGGTTAGGGGTCATAGAGAGGTGATCACAAAGAGACATGCCAAGAGGAGGGGCTGATGGGTAATCCTATTCTTGGCAATGAGTTGGTCTATCACAAGATGAGTCTCATGGTAGGACAGTACTTAGATATTCACTTTGACCTCACTGGTGCCTGAACTATATTTGAGAGAGAGCATTCTAGCTAGGTGGCTAACGTTTGCTAGACTATGGGTTAAGTTTAGGGTTAAGTTTAGGGTTAGGGTTAGGGGAAGGGTTAGCTAAAAGGGTTAAGGTTAGGGGAAGGGTTAGCTAACATGCTAAGTAGTTGCTAAAAAAGTAGTTAAAAAGTAGGAAGTAGTTGAAAAGTTGCTAATTAGCTAAAATGCTAAAGTTGTCTGTGATGAGATTCAAACTCGAAACCCCCAACCACCCAACCTTCTTTTTTGCCTTAACTATCTGTCTCATGTAACCATACCAAACAGAACATGTTATATTAATGTGAGTGTCCCGGATTTACGTTTACTGTGTTACGTCTCGACTATGAGACCAAGCTGCCCACACACATACTGATATAAATCCCACAAAAGGCTAGGTTCAAAAGCTTACAGCAAAGACAAATAACGAACCGTCCCACACTCGCACCTACAGCTTAATCAATAGGCTCAATAGGCTCAATGGGCCTCCAGACACCCGAAGGTAAAGCATCTGATCACTGCTGCTCTCTCCCAGGGAAGAGGACTCAGAGACTCCGAGCCTGCCTCTCAAATGGCAATCCAATAGGGTGCCATTTGGGACACAGGCTGAGAGAAGTCGCTCTCAGGAACACTTTCTTAATCCTCCCACTACGCTTCCTCATTAAAAAACACATGATGTCTCTCCGATGTATTGTAAATTGGAGCTTTGTTATAAGGGCGGCTCTTCCTCGAGAGCAGAAATTAATGTGATTGGTTAAGTTTAGGCGAGTAGTGTGATTGGTTACGTTTCGGCAAGGAATTTCAATTGGTTGAGTTTAGGGTTAGTGGTGGTTTAAATGTGCGTAGGTTTGTCATGCACTGCCTTCCAGGCCTGTCTGAGGTCCAAAACAAACTTCATTCATCTGTCATTGGTAGATGGTGGTAGCCGAATTAGGATTGTTCCATTTCCCTCAATGACCATGTGTTCACGTTTTCAGAATAATTTATATTATTCTTATTTCTCTCACACAGTAACGTTCTTCCCAGACCTGAGTTCAAATACTATTTGAAATCTCAGAATAAATGTTGCTTACCCTTGTTTCACCATCTGGTTGTTCGAGCTGCCCTGATACATCATCAAAAATAAATACCTTTTCCCCACATAGCATCCCCTCATCGGAACCCATGCATGAACCCATGCATGATCGCTCGAAGCAGACCTCACTACAAGACTGACTGCTATGGCTAAAAATAGCCATTCGCAGCACAACTGCCACACACACTGCAATAGCCGTAGTGACACTTCAGGTGCCGTGTTGAATACAGGTCCCCAGCGAACCATGCACATCTAGAACGGATGCGGTGGCCTTGCCACTGTAGACAACCCACTAATCCAGACAGAGAGGCCACCAACTGTACCGGTTTGTTGCCCTTGGCGACGATCGATTCTTTAGGTAGAATAGGAGCAACTCAGCTGGGTTTTAATTTACTCACCGGCTTATTGGCTCGGCATGTGCCGTCACTCACGGCGACTGAGGTGGACGACTGTGGTTTCATTAGGACACATAAACTGACTCAACCCCTTTGGTTAAGCGTATTGGGTTAGCTGTCTCTCATGGTGATGTCGGTATTTTGCTACCCTAAGATGGTTTCTCCCCTTTGCAACATTTTGAAACCAGTGAGCAACGCACACTGCCACTTTAGTCATGCCTACTGTGACTTTGTTGTCTGACTGTATACTAACTCCACTACAAGCATCCACCTTATCATCAGCACTAGGATTATTTATAAGACATTATAACATATATTTATAATTTGTAGAATAATTTCATTTATATGTATTTAAGATGTCGTATTGTCTTGCTTGCTGATTCTAAATAGGAAATTGTCAATTGTATCCCTTCGCCGCTATTGATACTAAATAATGCTCCCAATTGAAAAATAAAAACCACTCTCTCTCTCCCCAACAAGGAAGAAGTAAAATATTGTTTCTGTATAACATGTAAAACTGCAACAATGTCCCTATAAATGCATACGTTGGTATATATTTGAACTTTTGGGCTAAGGTCATGTTATTTTGGTGGGAAATACATTACTATAGTAATAGGCATTCGAGTCCCCTGAGGGTAGCTCTTCACCCTGGTCAGTTAAGGGATTGTCATGTTCAGCACCCAAAGCAAGGCTGAGGAGAGAGACAGAGGAACACAAACATGGTACAGACGTTCCTCTCTCAGACGGTTCTGAGGTCTGCAGCTCTGATTATTTGTGCTGGGACTGATAAGCAGTTAGGTGTGCTGCAGTGCGTCCTGCCCTTTATCTATTTGAGAGGGCAGGTGGGGCAGGTGGGCATCATAACATTGGCGGATCATTTAAGGACGCGGCGCATTCATCATCTCAGAGTGTATGTTATGTAACTGTTTTTGAAGGGCACTGCTTAGAAATGCCTGAAATGGCTAACTACTGCTTTCTTACTTTATCATAATCCCCAAAAAACATCCATTGAAAGGATGTGAAGACGTGTTGTATTGCTAATGTTTTCAGCCTTGCGAATGAGAGCCAATCTGGATCATTTTAGTTCCTTTGCTAGTACTGATTTTTTTATTATTGACATTTATCACCACTTGCAGATGGATAACCTTTGTATGAATAAGCTGTGTTTCAAAGGCTGGACTACAGCCATTCCAGAAAAGTTGGGTATTGCCACATAACCCAGCTGTGTTCTTCTCATAATTATTGTGCCAAGTTTTGGTGCAGGGTTTCTTGACACAAGAAAAAGACAGCTGAAACAAACACAAACCTTTTTTAGTTCTACTTACAATTCATCAATTCATGTCAAATCGGAGGGCATGCTGTCCGGTCCTCTGGCAGTCTCTATGGGGGTGCCACAGGGTTCAATTCTCGGGCCGACTCTTTTCTCTGTATATATCAATGATGTTGCTCTTGCTGCGGGCGATTCCCTGATCCACCTCTACGCAGACAACACCATTCTGTATACTTCCAGCCCGTCCTTGGACACTGTGCTATCTAACCTCCAAACGAGCTTCAATGCCATACAACACTCCTTCCGTGGCCTCCAACTGCTCTTAACCGCTAGTAAAACCAAATGCATGCTTTTCAACCGTTCGCTGCCTGCACCCGCACGCCCGACTAGCATCACCACCCTGGATGGTTCCGACCTAGAATATGTGGACATCTATAAGTACCTAGGTGTCTGGCTAGACTCTCCTTCCAGACTCATATCAAACATCTCCAATCTAAAATCAAATCTAGAGTCGGCTTTCTATTCCGCAACAAAGCCTCCTTCGCTCACGGCGCCAAACTTACCCTAGTAAAACTGACTATCCTACCGATCCTCGACTTCGGCGATGTCATCTACAAAATAGCTTCCAACACTCTACTCAGCAAACTGGATGCAGTTTATCACAGTGCCATCCGTTTTGTTACTAAAGCACCTTATACCACCCACCACTGCGACCTGTATGCTCTAGTCGGCTGGCCCTCGCTACATATTCGTCGCCAGACCCACTGGCTCCAGGTCATCTACAAGTCCATGCTAGGTAAAGCTCCACCTTATCTCAGTTCACTGGTCACGATGGCAACACCCACCCGTAGCACGCGCTCCAGCAAGTGTATCTCACTGATCATCCCTAAAGCCAACACCTCATTTGGCCGCCTTTCGTTCCAGTTCTCTGCTGCCTGTGACTGGAAAGAATTGCAAACATCGCTGAAGTTGGAGACTTTTATCTCCCTCACCAACTTCAAACGTCTGCTATCTGAGCAGCTAACCGATCGCTGCAGCTGTACATAGTCTATCGGTAAATAGCCCACCCAATTTTACCTACCTCTTCCCCATACTGTTTATATTTATTTACTTTTCTGCTCTTTTGCACACCAATATCTCTACCTGTACATGACCATCTGATCATTTATCACTCCAGTGTTAATCTGCAAAATTGCAATCATTCGCCTACCTCCTCATGCCTTTTGCACACAATATATATAGACTTTTTTTTCTTCTTTTTTTCTACTGTGTTATTGACTTGTTAATTGTTTACTCCATGTGTAACTCTGTGTTGTTGTCTGTTCACACTGCTATGCTTTATCTTGGCCAGGTCGCAGTTGCAAATGAGACCTTGTTCTCAACTAGCCTACCTGGTTAAATAAAGGTGAAATAAATCAAAATAAATCTTCAAGGATTTTCAACTCGACATTATTTTCAATAAAAACATGTTTCTTTATTATTGAAAACCAGGTTTCCTCTACAGGATGGAAGTCTCAGGACAGCCAGGAACAGTCACTCCATCTCGAAAGACAGTAGGACTCAGCGTTAGCCCAGACCACTGGTGAAGCAACATACTTACCAGCCCAAGTCATACCAGCCCATGAGGCACGAATTTTGGAATAGCTCTTCCTCCTGGTCTGGTACAGTAGCACCCGAAGCAAGTCTGAGGAGAGAGACGACACAGAGGAACACTAACATGGTGCAGAGTGTTGGGCGGGTAGGTGTGTGCGCTGCAGTGAGTTCCGTCCTTTTATATTTTTTTAAAGAGGGCAGGTGGGGCTGGTGGGCATCATATCATTGGCGGATCATTTAAGGACGTGGCACATTTCCTATCTCGTATGTGAACGCAGTGGGGGGGGGGCTCTGCCAAGGGCCTTCAAATCACTAAGTCCGTCCCTGAGTGAATGTTGTATAAATGTACTATTCAACTCAGCCTTCACTGAAGCTGTTAAAGGATTGACAGCAACTTGAAGCTATGGGCTCAAATGACAACAAAACATAAACAACGGCGTCAAATCATAGTATTTTGGGTTACGATGGGATAAGACAGTTGTTCTTACTACGTTCATGAGGCATTTATAAGTTATATTCTTCAAGAATCAGTATACAGTATACACTACACTACATTACCAAAAGTATGTGGACATCTGCTAGTCAAACGTCTCACTCCAAAATCATGGGCATTAATATGGAGTTGGTCCCCCTTTGCTTCTGTTTCCACTAGATGTTGGAACATTGCTGTGAGGACTTGCTTCCATTCAGCCACAAGAGCATTAGTAAGGTCAGGCATGGATGTTGGGTGATTAGGCCTGGCTCGCAGTTGATGTTCCAATTCATCCAGTTGATGTTCCAATTCCTCCCAAAGGTGTCCGATGGGGTTGAGGTCAGGGTTCTGTGCAGGCCAGTCAAGTTCTTCCACACCAATCTCGACAAATCATTTTCTGTATAGACCTCGCTTTGTGCACAGGGGCAATGCCATGCTGAAAAGGGTCTTCCCCAAAATCACATCAAACACTTATCATCAAAACAGTATGTGCTTTTTGAAACTCATCTTGTTGTGATTGATCAATTTGAAGAAAGAAGTTCGACAACAGGTTGAAACTGAATGGAAAACATGGTCGTTGTGGATGTTGTTTCAATGCCTAACACGACCAAATGGACAGCGCTTTCTAAAGTGACGATTCATTCAAAACCCCCATATGCATATTAGAGCTGATGCATAAGCATAGGCCAAGATATGAAGGAGCCCAAGGCCGATTTTTCTTCTTTAAAAAAATAAAAATAATGATTGTGGCTTTATACAATACATAGCCTACATATTACACCTGGCAGAAAAACATTAAAACATATTGATTTAAGATATCTTTGGTACATAATTGGTCTAGCCTAAATTATACAAATTCAGATTTAGCCTACAATTATAGTACATTTGTTTTTGAATAGCCTATTAACAGGGGTTTTTCCCGCCCCATAATTGAGACTGACACATTACTTTAAACTACAGAATATCTGTCTCACCACGGTGTATCCATCTCCTCCCCTCTATTCCCTTTTCCAGCGCGCAGAGTGGCTGTTAACAGTTTAATGAAATATGTTTCGTTTTAAAAACATATTACTATCCATGTTCAAGAACAGATTTCACTTGGTTTCCCAAATTAAGCACTGGGTACTGTAGCTGCAGGAACAGGGTTGGAGAGCCAATTGGCATACAGAATTAGAGCGGAATATAATCTGTGGCGCAGCGAAATTACCGGAGTAGCCTACCCAATATGATTGAAAAACGTACAGGCGTCAAAGTGGCCTCCATTCGCTATTGTCTTGCCCCTGTTCTTGCCCATTTGATAATGGGCCATTCTAAATCGAAACTCATTTTCCATAGTAATCCATTCTAATTATATTGAGAATGGGTGGGTGGGTGAAAATATGATAATTGATGAGAGAACAACGTGTGCAGCCTCAGGCAAGGAACGGATCGGCAGCTTTTTTGGGGGGGGCTGCGATTTTTTCAGATCATCAATAGCCCATAGTAGCATCATGCAGCCCTTATATATTTTGATTTCTAACGCATTCTATGCGTTGTATCATTCACTAAAGTTGCCAAAAATCGCTAAATCTAGTGTACAGGACCCGTTCCAAATGATCAATTTTACACTGAACATAGCCACCTTCATATGCGTGCACTCGCGTTCGGGAATGGGTAAAATGTCCATTCTATTTTTTTCAGCCAAGGTCAATTATATTATTCTTACTATAAAATCATATAATATAAAATAGTGGCACGGAATTTATAAGCATATCTTGTCTGTTAAATTAACAAGCCTACAGTGTATTGCATGGCTCATAGCTGTAATGAATACCCCGGGAGAAAAAGGTATAGATTCATGCGCAGAGCGCTGCAGATGCTTATTAAGCCTTCGTTGAAGGCAGGGGTTGTGGTCACAGGCAGGCAACAGTCAAACCACAGGTGGGCCGTCAAACAATACCTCCCAACCATACAAACAGAAAGAACTGAACTAAATAGGGAGCTGATGAGACCAGGTGAGAAACAAACACAGGTGAAATCAATGAACAAAAATTAAAGACAGGGCTACGTTCCAGAACACAAAGAAAAAGAACACAAGGTTGACTAAGAAAAGAAAAGCAGAACCTTACAATAAGCAGATAACATACAGTAGGCCAATTTATATTCTGTTATTCTGAAATCAATTTTCTTAATATCGTAATGTTTCTTTAGATCTGCCTAAAATAAATCATTCATTTATTGTGATGGTGTATATTCAATTGATTTTAAATGTAGATGATCCAAAGCATCGGAGGCTTGATTGTGTGGAGCCTGGATATGCTAAAAGTGGTTATGTTAATTAACGGTCAATTACCGTGAGACAATAATGGGCTGACAAAATTTCATGACCGCCACAGCCCTACCCAGACCATTATTCCTCCTCCACCAAACTTTACAGTTGGCACTAAGCATTCGGACAGGTAGCTTTCTCCTGCCATTCGTCAAACCCAGATTTGTCTATATGGTGAAGCATGATTCATCACCCCAGAGAACGTGTTTCCACTGCTCCAGAGTCCAATGGCAGTGAGCTTTACACCACTCCAGCAGATGCTTGGCAATGGTGATCTTAAACTTGTGTGTGGCTGCTCGTCCATGGAAACCCATTCCATGAAGTTCCCGACAAACAGTTCTTGTGCTGAGGTTGCTTCCAGAGGCAGTTTGGAACTTGGTAGTGAGTGTTGCAAACGGGGACAGACGATTTTTAACCGCTACAGGCTTCAGCACTTGGTGGGCCCTTTCTGTGAGCTTGTGTGGCCTACCACTTAGTGGCAGAGCCGTTGTTGCTCCCAGACATTTCCACTTCACAATAACAGCTCTTACAGTTGCGGGGGCAGCTCTAGCAGGGCAGAAATTTGACAAACTGACTTGTTGGAAAAGTAGAATCCTGTCACAGTGTCACGTTGAAAGTCACTGAGCTCTTCAGTAAGGTCATTCTACTGCAAATGTTTGTCTATAGAGATTGCATGGCTGTGTGCTCGATTCTATACACCTGTCAGCAATGGGTGTGGCTGAAATTGCTGAAACCACTCATTTGAAGTGTATCATTAATTGAAATGATGATTGAACAGCAGTAAATATAGCAGATTGTAGCATACTATTTACAGTCTGCTTGTGTCAAGAAGCCCTGTGCCAAAACTTGTCACACAAATTATGGGAAGAACACAGCTGCAGTGATGATATGACCACAGGGTTAGATAGAGCAGCCAAACCTCCCCAAAAAATCAACATCAAAAAGATGTATGTGGCAATAACACAATTATTACGTTTTCATAGTACTAATGTGCCCCTGGAGCAAAATAGGCTAAAGTGTCAACCGATTTTTCACCTTGTCAGCTCAGGTATTCAAACCAGTGACTTTTTGGTTGCTGGCCCAATGCTCTAACCGCTAGGCTACCTGCCGCCACCCTTGTCTGGCTGTATTGCTGCCTTTACAGTATAGCTTTTTTAATCATTTCTGGAGCGAATATACAGATTCAATCCATATAGTTTCATCCATGAATTTCAGGGTGCTTACATTTCTCCAGCCCTATTCCTTAGTTTAGCAAATCAAGTGTCAGGGGGTGCAGTTTGCTGACACACAAATTCAGGTTTGTGGCTTTAGCATCGGTTGTGTTTTTCTTCATGACAAAATAGCAGCATATTTTGAAACCAGCTTCTGAGAGAGGACGTGAGACAAAGAGCTAATCTAGTTTAACCTGCTTGACACAAGAGGCACAACTGATGAGGCACATGAGTGACAGTGGGCGCCCAGAGAGAGAAAAAGAGGGAGAGTGCCTGCATGTTTGTTCTCTATAATTCAGAGCCTTTCACACTCGTCTGCAAGTCATGTCTGGGTTCCTCACTCCTCCACCTGTCAGTTTGTCAACCCCTCTTCATGTTTGCGTTTGTCTCTCTTTGTGGTGTGTCTCTGGTGGGTCGAGTGCTTTTTGCCCCGATAGGTTGATCATTCCTTGCATCTCACCTGTGCTGCTACTCACTCAGTCCTTGTCATTTCAGTGCTCAAGCTAGAAACCGATTCTGATTCCAGATCAGTGGTAGGGGAAACTACTTCTATTTCGTCAGGTTCTTTACTGACAGTGAATTGTGATGGTGATAGAATACATTACACTGCCACCTATTGATGACATGCGCTCAGATGATCGCTTTGTAATTTTGAAGTGGCACAAATAATATATCAATGAATATTGAATGAATGAATTAATGAATGGTGTCTTGTCTGCATCCTCTGGCCAAATTATTCCAATCACCCCATCTGGTTGCCTGCCAGCTGCTGAATACATGAGCCTAATGCATATTTCATCTTGTTTGTAACATAGCCTACAGAAAAAGGCCCACATAATTATCATTTCAAAAAAAGTTGAAATAAACTAAATGTAATAGAAAATATTTATTATGTATTAAATGTCTGAAAAACTTATTTTGGTTGCGCAAAAAGAAAAAGGATGTCCCATACTGGATGACCCCCCCGGACATCATTTCCTGTCTGATCACTGGACTATGGTAGTGTAGCGTATGGATCAGCAGCTCAGACATCTTTTAGAAAGGCTAGATGTAATCCAGGCACAAGCCATAAGAATGTGTTGTGGAGTAATCAGGACCACCCCGGTGGCAGCACTGCAGGTAGAGTTGGGGAAAATGCTGGTAAAGATGAGAAAACAACCGACAATGACATAATTGGGTAAATCTTCAAAGACGTAAGATTACACTCTTACAAAATTGCACTCCTAGAATGCTGGGAGCATGAACGAAGTCTGAATACAAGTTTTGGGTGGATAGGTAATGGCATGGCGAGAGATGGGACTGTTTGGGAAGGAGTTCTTCGTGCTATCCCACCTTGGTGGCTCCCTCAGCCAATGATAGACCTAGGGTTGCTTGAGAGGGTAAGAGCTGGTGAGAAAGGAGTATCTCCAGTAAATATTGTAAGTGAAAATTGAGGAACACAGTACTACGTATTTTAAAATACACTGCTCAAAAAATAAAGGGAACACTAAAATAACCCATCCTAGATCTGAATGAATGAAATATTCTTATTAAATACTTTTTTCTTAACATAGTTGAATGTGCTGACAACAAAATCACACAAAAATTATCAATGGAAATCAAATTTATCAACCCATGGAGGTCTGGATTTGGAGTCACACTCAAAATTAAAGTGGAAAACCACACTACAGGCTGATCCAACTTTGATGTAATGTCCTTAAAACAAGTCAAAATGAGGCTCAGTAGTGTGTGTGGCCTCCACGTGCCTTTATGACCTCCCTACAACACCTGGGCATGCTCCTGATGAGGTGGCGGATGGTCTCCTGAGGGATCTCCTCCCAGACCTGGACTAAAGCATCCGCCAACTCCTGGACAGTCTGAGGTGCAACGTGGCGTTGGTGGATGGAGTGAGACATGATATCCCAGATGTGCTCAATTGGATTCAGGTCTGGGGAACGGGCGGGCCAGTCCATAGCATCAATGTCTTCCTCTTGCAGGAACTGCTGACACACTCCAGCCACATGAGGTCTAGCATTGTCTTGCATTAGGAGGAACCCAGGGTCAACCGCACCAGCATATGGTCTCACAAGGGGTCTGAGGATCTCATCTCGGTACCTAATGGCAGTCAGGCTACCTCTGGCTAGCACATGGAGGGCTGTGCGGCCCCCCCAAAAATGCCACCCCACACACCATGACTGACCCACCGCCAAACCGGTCATGCTGGAGGATGTTGCAGGCAGCAGAACGTTCTCCACGGCGTCTCCAGACTCTGTCCCGTCTGTCACATGTGCTCAGTGTGAACCTGCTTTCATCTGTGAAGAGCACAGGGCGCCAGTGGCGAATTTGCCAATCTTGGTGTTCTCTGGCAAATGTCAAACGTCCTGCACGGTGTTGGGCTGTAAGCACAACCCCCATCTGTGGACGTCGGGACCTCATACCTCATACCTCATACCTCATACCTCATATAAGCTCCAGTGCCTGCAATAGGCTGAGCGAGTTTAAACCACGCCCAGTCTCTACTCTGACAGGCCGGCTCGGAAGCCGGAACTACTACTGTCATCAGGGTATATTATAATATCTTTGTCAGGAACAAGTCAGTTCTCTGTTTTTGCCCTGCGAGGTGGGACAGAGAGCCCGTATATACGAAAATTGCATTTACCACTTATTGCTTAGCTAATAAAAAATACATAGTATACAATCGGTGACTCATTGTCATATTTATCCTGATACCAGTTTCGAATTGATGCAATTCTAACAATTGGTGACCCCGAACGTGATCTGGTGAAGGATTTCGCTGGGCATTGGTGTGCCAGCCGATTGGCCAGTACTGTCGTCGGACGGTGTGTCTCACAAATCCTGACCGGTCAACTAAAAAAAGGTAAGCAGACACCTGTTGTGAAAAAAGTTCTGCACATTGGCTTTATCCAAATTTAGTTTTGTGAGACACCTGTTTGATGTAAGTTACCAAATTATGTGAATACTATAATTGACAAAAATAATTGAATATGACATATATGCTGTGGTAAATGCAATTTTGAACTGATCGATCGCTCTTATGGTATAACAACGAATGTAATGTACTAAATGGGTCGGTTGGTGTAACGCGTACCCAGTTGTTTGAATGACGGTGAATCGGATTGGTTAAAGGAATTCACTAGTGTGTGTGTGAGCAGGATCGCAATGTAACAATGAATGCTGTGTACTGGTGTGCATGAGGAAATTGTTCTAGTATAAATGGATATTTACCCTGGGTAAATTTTGAGTGTAACACTGGGATATTAGTGGGCGCGCTGTATCAGAGTGAATGATCTATGGATAGAATTTGCAGGCCAACAAATTAAAAAGACCTGTGTTACATTGGATGGTTGCTGAAGCATTTGTAGTACATTAGATATTTCAGTTGTAGCTGGTATCAAGTTTGAATGAAAGGTTTATAGATCCTTATAAGGGTTATAGTACCTGGTTATATTGCATAAGAGTAAGGGAGGATAAATAACTGCGCATTTTTATTATTTAAATTGAGTGATTGGAACTGACGTATGTTTGTAAGGTTTGAGTGATTCAACCGTGTATGTTTGCAGGTTTGAGTGAATCAACCGACCTTCATCGACCTTGCCAAGGCTTTCGACTCTGTCAATCACCATATTCTTATCGGCAGACTCAGTAGCCTCGGTTTTTCTGATGACTGCCTTGCCTGGTTCACCAACTACTTTGCAGACAGAGTTCAGTGTGTCAAATCGGAGGGCATGCTGTCCGGTCCTCTGGCAGTCTCTATGGGGGAGCCACAGGGTTCAATTCTCGGGCCGACTCTTTTCTCTGTATATATCAATGATGTTGCTCTTGCTGCGGGCGATTCCCTGATCCACCTCTACGCAGACGACACCATTCTGTGTACTTCCGGCCCATCCTTGGACACTGTGCTATCTAACCTCCAAACGAGCTTCAATGCCATACAACACTCCTTCCGTGGCCTCCAACTGCTCTTAAACGCTAGTAAAACCAAATGCATGCTTTTCAACCGTTCGCTGCCTGCACCCGCACGCCCGACTAGCATCACCACCCTGGATGGTTCCGACCTAGAATATGTGGACATCTATAAGTACCTAGGTGTCTGGCTAGACTGCAAACTCTCCTTCCAGACTCATATCAAACATCTCCAATCTAAAATCAAATCTAGAGTCGGCTTTCTATTCCGCAACAAAGCCTCCTTCACTCACGCCGCCAAACTTACCCTAGTAAAACTGACTATCCTACCGATCCTCGACTTCGGCGATGTCATCTACAAAATAGCTTCCAATACTCTACTCAGCAAACTGGATGCAGTTTATCACAGTGCTATCCGTTTTGTTACTAAAGCACCTTATACCACCCACCACTGCGACCTGTATGCTCTAGTCGGCTGGCCCTCGCTACATATTCGTCGCCAGACCCACTGGCTCCAGGTCATCCAAGTCCATGCTAGGTAAAGCTCCGCCTTATCTCAGTTCACTGGTCACGATGGCAACACCCACCCGTAGCACGCGCTCCAGCAAGTGTATCTCACTGATCATCCCTAAAGCCAACACCTCATTTGGCCGCCTTTTGTTCCAGTTCTCTGCTGCCTGTGACTGGAACGAATTGCAAAAATCGCTGAAGTTGGAGACTTTTATCTCCCTCACCAACTTCAAACGTCTGCTATCTGAGCAGCTAACCGATCGCTGCAGCTGTACATAGTCTATCTGTAAATAGCCCACCCAATTTGACCTACCCCTTCCCCATACTGTTTATATTTATTTACTTTTCTGCTCTTTTGCACACCAGTATCTCTTCCTGTACATGACCATCTGATCATTTATCACTCCAGTGTTAATCTGCAAAATTGTAATTATTCGCCTACCTCCTCATGCCTTTTGCACACAATGTATTATTCTACTGTGTTATTGACTTGTTAATTGTTTACTCCATGTGTAACTGTGTTGTTGTCTGTTCACACTGCTTGCTTTATCTTGGCCAGGTCGCAGTTGCAAATGAGAACTTGTTCTCAACTAGCCTACCTGGTTAAATAAAGGTGAAATATATATATATATATTTTAAAACGTGTATGTTTGCAGGTTTGAGTGATTCGAACTGACGTATGTTTGCAGGTTTGAGAGAGTTGAACCGTATGATTGTGGTACGTTAGGTATTAAGTCGATGTACTAGGTTATGTTTTGAAACGGTAAAGGAGAAGTGCACAGTGTTTACTAGACAGTGGCTAGAGTGGGACACATTCTAAGGCAGCACACAATTGAACCTGATCATTTATATTGTGTTCAAATTAAAACAAGTAATTGAAATACATTAGACAATGGCTAATCAGGAGGCAGAGAAGGTGTTGAAAACATTGAAATCAGCATTAGAGACCAATGGAGGAAAAGATTGGAGAAAGAAAGGAGAAAAATTATACAGACGATGGATAGAAGAGGGCAGTATTGCCTGGTAGAATGCTGGAAGCGCTGAAGTGTAAAACATACTAAACCTGTTCCGAGTGGAAACAGGGAGTAGAGCCGAGTAAGGGTAAAATCAAGGAAGACATGGAGAAGGCTAAATTGAAGGAACGCATAGGACTGGCTATGCTGGAAAAACTCAAGAAAATGTGCACGGATGAAAACCCACCAAAACCACAGGGAGGTAGACTATACCCGGAAGTCCCAAAAGCGCCACCACCCTATGATAGTCCACGAATAATGGCACCTGTACTGGATCTCTCAGCCACAGTAAACTACCACAAAATACCAGATGATGGCAGCAGTGGACAAGAATGGTGCCTGGCATCAGAGGGAAGAAAACAAGAAATACAGGCTCTGGTGGAAGCTGCCAGAGAGCTCAGCAGAGGAGTGGCTGAACTAAGTAAAGTACAGATGGAAGGAGGAAATATGAGCATAGACAGCAGGAGTGAAAGTGGATCCTCTGATAATGGAATCAGATGGACTGAGACAAGCCTGACAAATACCCAAGAGGAAGAAGAGAGTATGGAATGAACTCCAAGACAAACTCAGAAAGGAGGAGGGAGCAGTGAAAATACTGGAACGGACCCTGAAAGACATGGAACGGATCGAAATAAGGCGTAAGGAACAGACTAAGCTGAATCAATGCACACCGACATCAGGGCCAGGTGTACATTTCATCAGGCTGGGTACGCACAGCCAAGGAACAGAGGAATATGAAGATGGTGAAGACACACCCCGGGTTGGGCCCCCACAGTGTGAGCTTGACCAAAGATTCATCTGTGGCGTATTTGAGGGGGGCCTATGGGATCAACAGTCCGCTCCCGCACACCACACCAGGAGTAAGACCAAACAGGGTGGTGCTAACATGATGCCACTAATACAACTACCTGGTGGACAAACAGTATACAAACCTTGGGCTCACAGGGACTTGCAGACTCTAGTAGAAGCCCTGCCGCTACCAGAAGAGTCTGGATGTAGGTGGGTGAAGGCCTTTGAGAGCCTGACTGCAGCGGATGAACTGACAGTAGGAGACATGGTGGCTGTCATGAATAGATGCATGGGGGACCAGGAATGTCGTGAACTCATGAATGATGCAGGGATGAGAGCGATGTTTGCCATAAAGACTCCATTTGATCAATACCGCAATGGGATGTGGACTGCCATCAGGAGGAAATACCCCACTCAACCCAGGCCTCAGTTGATGAAATCATTGACCCTAGAAGAGGATGAAACTGTGCCGGTTTATATGAAAAAAGCCAGGATCCTGTGGAGACAGGCCTGGAATGCTGAGCCAGATAAGAATGAGATGAAACATCTATTTCTGGAACAGTGCATGAAAGGGCTGCCGCACCAGGTGCGCACAGAGTGTGAAAAAGTGGTGGGGATCACTGTGAAGAATGTGATGGAATTCACTGAGATTGCTCAACACCATGTGGAGAGATGGAGAGAAGGAAAAAGGAAGGAAGAGGATGAAATAAAGCAACTACAGAAGAAAGTCTTGAAGAAGCAACTGGCAGAGGATAAGCCAGCAAAACAGATGCCTCTAAACCAGCACTCCTCAATCTGCACCACAACCTTCTGGAGCCAACACCAGTGACACTGTTACTGCTGTGGTGCATACTATGGCGGGATTGATGACACCCCAAAGGAAGGCGTATGGGGGGCAACCACCTTCTACAGGATGGCCAAGCTACAATCAAGATCCAGACAGAGGGGCTAACCTCACCTGTTATAGATGTGGAGACTATGGTCACTGGGCATGGAGTTGTGGGGAGTCATCAGGAGTAATCCGGAGAAGAGTTAGGGGACCTTTTGGACCCCAAAGGGGGAGAGGCCAATGGGGGACACGCAGGAACTCAGAGAGCTGGCAGGGTCAGAGAGGGGGTTCACAAGGTCAACAATACCAACAACCACAATGGATTGCAGGTTGAGTTTATTTGGAGAAGGATTGAATGAGTTACATGAAACATCGAGTAAATTTTAAACGAATGATTGGAGGGAGTACATTTCCATTTTCCCAGAGACATGATATCTTAAAGGGGTACACTCACATATGAAATATTAGAGTCATAATTAAATAGGTGAAATATTTTGATAGAGGAATGTTGTTTAATATAGTAAGAAACACTTCTTTGAAGGGGTGGTATGACTTATGACCTCCATTGTAACTTTCCTTTGTGGTCTGATCAGCCTCATTGGAAAGCCATTTGGATGGAGAATCTAAGGTCATTTGTAATACTGATATTAAGCTAATTTAATACAAAAAGGCAGTGAAATTTACATTATAGTGTCATTATATTTTCTCTGATGAATGTGGTGTGAAAATGAGCAAGGATAAGTTTTAATTATGGGAGACTCATGTTAAGTATTTGGGACATATTTTGAGCCAAAAGGGCAGGGAAGAAATTTTGATATTTGTGTTTGGTTTTAACACCTGTGTATAGGAGGTGCCAGTGTACCTGTGTAATGGGGGAGGGTGTCCGTATGGGGATTACATGATAACCAATTTGGGACAGTTCTGGGATTGGAAAAGAGGGTATCCTTATAGCATAGGGGATCCCACAAAGGTGGATAGGTTTTCCATGATATGGGGCAAACCTGGGAGCACTGTTGAACTCTGTAAAGGTGATGAAATCCTACTAACCATTAAGTCCATTAAGCTTTCTGATGCAGGAACCTATACCCTCGGTCTGGAAAGAAATGGGGCAGACACGATGGGTGTGTTCTCCTTAAAGGTGCTGCCGAGGCCACCGCGGTCCCAGACGAACCAGAGCCAGACCCAGACACACTCCTCCACCACTCCAGGCTCGACCCTGCCTCCACCAACCAAAATACCAAACCCTATCCAGGTAATTAATGTTAAGGATATCACAAATAGCGACCAATTGGGTACTGAAATTGGATATGACGGTAGGGAAAATATGTGGTTGGCATACATACGATATACTGCCAAGACATTACAAAGGAAGGATGGAGGCGTAATACTGGAAAGTTTTTACCATGTTAAACCCAACTCCACCCTTTGTAAGACTCTGTCTCTAGTGTTCCCGGAAGTCCCTCCTCAAAAGGCTCCATGGGGTGTACGGAGGTAACTCCAGTTGCATCACGGGTACAGGTAGGGGTTATGACTATGGGCGGTTGCCTGCAGCAGATTAAAGTAGTAACATAACCTTTAATGCCACCTGGCCAGTGAAACGCTTGAATCAAACTAAGGGTGTTGCTGATGTATGGTGGATGTGTGGCCCAAACAGGCATTTAACACCTGTCCTTAGTAATAACTGCCAGTCTGATAATACCACTAACCATTATTGAAGTTACAGCTAATCAGCTCCTGGGATCTACTAGAAAAGCACCTAATGATGTTCACCCGTACTACAGATATAAGCGTGATGCACCTTGGTCTGAGGTAACAGATAATATACATTTCAACCTACTAGGTGTGCCAGTTGGTGTTCCTTAGGAATTCTAGGCCCTAAACAGGAATGATGGTTTATGGCATCTACTACCAATTCTTGGCCCTGCTATTGTGGATGCCAAACAGACCTCATGGATAAATGATATATACTATAATCAACAACGTTTTGTTAACTATACCCGCTCTGCCCTTACTGGTATGGCTGAGCAATTGGAGGCTACTACCAGGACCGCCAGGCAGAATAGATTGGCTATAGATCGGATCCTGGCCAGTCAGGGAGGGGTTTGCAAAATGTTTGATGAACAATGTTGTACATTTATACCTAATAATACCAGTCCTGGTGGGAGTATATCAAAAGCATTGGTTGGGTTGGACGAGCTTTCGGCAGAAATGAAGGGCGTGGCTGGGGTGGAGGAGTCTGGCTGGATGTCTTGGATGGGGGTGTGGCTGGGTGAGTATGCATCACTGGTGGTTACTGGATTTCTGACCCTAATTCTTGTATTTTTGTTATTGATGTGTTGTGCTGCTTGCATCATACCGTGTTTTGAGAAGTCTGTTACAGATGTGGTGAAGGCTTCAGGTATGATGCCTTTGCTTGATGCTCCAGTTGGAGATGCTGATACTGAATCAAGCTTTCAGAGGATGGGGCTGACTGAGGATGACCCCTGGTTTGCTGGGTGAGGTTGTGGAATGATAACTTCTTAAATACATAACGTGTACGATATAACTTGTCCTCTCTTATGTGAAGGTTCAGAGTCCCTGGGTGGCAAGGAGCCCACCTGGTACAGGATAGGAATAGCTGAGAGGACCAGATGGTTTATAATAATGCTTTGCTCTGCTTTACTCTGTTTTCCATGACCGAAGTTATCCTATATCTTACATGTCAATAAACAATAAAGTTTTATCCTGTTTTTGATAAGGGACAACCTTGTGGGTGTCAAAAGGGGGAGACAAAAGCATATATAATTTGTTGATTTTTGTTTCTATTTTTCTTTATTGATTTTCTGTTTTTCTGTAAAAAAAAAAAATATATATGTTTTATTATTTTCATGAAATGCTATTAACATATTACTATGTTGGGACCGCTGGAATAAAGGATAATGAGTGACACCCTTGTGGGAGTCAAAAGGGGGAATCAAAAACTCCAGTTTATATATATGTTAATCAACAAAGGGACGTGCATCACTTCATATATTCACAAAATAAAGGTTTAAAGTTCCTGGGTTCATCAGCAACCTAGTATATCGGATGGTGTGGTTACACCCCTTGGGGGTGTAAAAAGGGGGATTATGAGGTTTCTGTGTTATGCACTATAGCCCGTTACCATATATGTGATTGAATATTATCTGCTGTTGGCTTGTGTGGATGTATGTATGTGTTATGCAACATAGCTGACTTGAAACATTGTTAAAAATTTCAAGGCCATGGGCCTTTCTCATGATGGAAAAATACAGAAGACAGGAACTGTTCAATGAGTTGGGAGGGGGGCACATTCAGAGCGGGGTGTTGCGAGAACAAGCGGTCTTTTGTTAGATAACAGGAGCCAGGTGCGAGATAACGGTATCGAGCATGAGTGCATGGATGTTCTTCACAGGAACAGTTACATCTATCAACAGAAGTGGCAAGAGGCGCTGCCTGAGCGCCTGCAATAGGCTGAGCAAGTTTAAACCACACCTAGTCTCTACCCTGCCACCTCGAAGAGGGGGAATTGTATGTTAGGAAAAGTTAAATCAATCAGAGTGACCAGGAGTGGGCTTGTCATGATTGATTGTGTGGAACAGAGGAAGAGGGCAGTGGGCGTCACAAGTATTGAGCCACTCAAAGTATCGTCATTTGAACTCCAGAGTAGGGCACCTGTTAAGGGAGTCATCTCTGGGTGTCGATGGAAGTTATGGAGGAAAACCTTGCGAGGAGAATCCCAGGTGTGGTTAGTATGTCGGTTGTATAGTTTAATGGCAAGCACCTCCCTACGCATGTAAAGCCAGTGGTGTAAAGTACTTAAGTAAAAGTACTTTAAAGTACTACTTAAGTCGTTTTTTGGGGTATCTGTACTATACTATACTATTTAAACTTGTGACTTTTAGTTTTACTCCACTACATTACTGGTGAAAATAATGTACTTTTAACTCACATTCATTTTCCCTGACACACGAAAGCACTCGTTACATTTCAAAGCTCAGGCAGAACAACAATATGGTGCAATTCACGCACCTACAGTATCACTAGAACGCATTGTCATCCCTACTGCCTTTGATCTGGCAGACTTTCACTTTGACTTGAGTCATTTTCTATTAAGATATATTTTCTTTTACTCAAGTATGGCAATTCACTACTTTTCCACCAATGTGTAAAGCTGGGGTATACTAGGTGCGCAGTAAGAGGTTTTGTCCCCAAAACCTCTACAGTGTAAAATAAATAAGGATTTGGACATGTTTCAAGTGTGTGCAAACAGGTGGAGTATACAGAAGATCGGAGTGAAGAGCGGCCGTGTTGGGGAAACAAGAGAAGTAAAGCCGTGGTGGAAAATGAAAAACCACTAGACTCGTTTTTAATCCAAATGAGGGGTTTTTGGATCAATGCTACATGGGAAATCTGTTGTACGTCTCGAGGAAAATGTGGAATGTGTTGGAGGAAAGTGTAGAGTCGGTGAGAGTCACAAGACGTTTTTGTTGTTAGATTTGTTGTGTGTCTGCTGAGCAGAAGAAGCGTGTTTTAATACTCAAAAAAAGATATGTAGTGGAGTGTATGGAGTGGAATGTTTCCTGTATGGATTTTCATAGCCGGGCTCCTATCAAGGGGGTTTATTCTGGTCTGGTGCAAGAAATAAAGGCAAAGGTTCTGAAGACATCGATGGAGTGGTTGGTGCACGTTGACTCACCTGTGTCTGGTGGATGGAGAAAATAGATTCAATTCATCTATGCTACTGTTCTTTGAATGAAGATACTGTTGTGTAAATTCTTACACAGGGACACTCGAAGTCAATCTTAAATGAATCATTCATCATTATAAGAATGCTGGAGAAGTTCCAACCAACTTAATGCACCATAGTTACACATGTCAATCAGGAGCTCTGCTGGGGCAGTCCCAGTAGTTGTCTTATGTACGGCTATACACAGACAAGTTATGTTTGCATGATTTAGCATAATTAATTCATCATTACCATTTTGCTTCATTCAAGTGACAGACCAATACTGTTTCCTAACATGTGACAGACCAATACCTCACGAGGCTTCTTCTCTCTAAGCTGAGACCTTGAAACTGAGATATCCCTTTCTCTAAACAAGGTTCTGGGCGTACTGCCAAATTGCAGTTACGGATAGTGAATATTCGTTCAGTCAGTCACTTGCATGAGCACAAAAAATGGTTATTACAAAATAACATGAATAGAACACAGAAATTAGTTATTAGAAAAGCACAAACAATGACCATTTCCAGCACATTCCCTCCTCTTATCACATTCTTTTTATTTTTTACTTATTTAACTAAGCAGTTAAGAACAAATTCTTATTTTCAATTATGGTAATTAGGAACAGTGGGTTAACAGCCTTGTTCAGGGGAAGAACGACAGATTTGTACCTTGTCAACTCGGGGGTTTGAACTTGCAACCTTCCAGTTACTAGTCCAATGCTCTAACCACTAGGCTACCCTGCCGCTGCCAAATAACTTGTGATAATCATCAAAACATTTTAACGTAAGCATTTCAACTGTATATTTTATATCAAAATAAATGATTAAAATAAATCATAATAAAGGTTATACTTCTATTAACTGGAGTAAAATCAATACATAAAACCAGACACTTCATAATTTCAAGCCCTTCATTCTGGGTTATCATCAGCAGTGGCAATGCATTTGGTGAGATCAGTCATATTAGAAGAGCGATCTGGGAAAAAAGTACAACATTCATTGCCAATGATTGCACAAGTGCCCCCTTGACCTGCCAAATGATGCCAAATGTCAAGAATCTCTCTGTTTTGCAGAGCCAATATATGCTATTATTTTAGCATTGCCAATTTCTCCATGTCTCTCGAGGTTCTCTATGTCTTTTCCGAATTTGGTCCAGGGCACATGCATATTGACTTTCACATGAAAGAGAAAGAACACATGTTATAACAGTTTTACACCAACCCCGATCAGAGTGATATTGGGGCAAGGCTAGCCCAAGGTACAATCTAGTGGCTCTCCTCACAATTTAGGGGCATAGCTCTGTCTTTAGAAGCCTTGCCTTTCCAAATCATAGCTTTAACTATTGCCTACTATAGCAAATCATAGCTTTAACTACTGTCGCCTTTCCAAATCATAATTATAATTTATGATAAATTATCCAACCCAAATTTAGAATGACAGTCCTTGGGGCTTCACGCCGGTTCTATCACTTTAATTTAAGGCCCTCAACTTAACACACACCGATACTGGCAGAATGCACATTTACATTGACATACAGTATATTCATCTTATATTTATAGTTACCTATTCTCATCACATATTATCACATTGATATCTCAGTACCTTCTTAATCAAAATTACTATAAGTTTTGCAGTGTGCAGACCTCCACAATCAACCTGATACCGCAAATGAACCATTTTGGATAAACCTAAATCAATTACAGGCACGGTTGACCACCCCACTCCCTCCTGGCACTCATCCCTCTGGCGTTTCTTCATGTTCTTCTTCAGCTGGTGTTTCAGTTCGCTCTCCCAATGGCACATGTTCAGAGTGGACGGCCCTTGATAATGTCTCTCACCTGAGAGACGTTCTTTACAGTCCATTATGTCTTTGTCCATTATGTCTTTGCCCATTTTCCCACCAGTAAACCAGCAGCATGAGAGAAGTTTGGACGGGATCTCTCTCCATGCTTACCCCATTGGACTCATGTCTCACTCCTAATAGCTTCGACGAGATGCTGTGTACAGGTTGCTGGCTCAGACTCAGGTCTCACGGTAGAACTGGTAAAGGACCATACTGAACGCCGTTGTCACCATTACTTCAGCCGGTTAGAGGGGGTGTTAAGGGTCACACTGTTCTTGGTCAAATTATCCCTTCCACGCATCTAATTATCCCTTCCATGCATCACACCCTGATCTGTCTAACCTGTCTGTGTGCTTGTCTCCACACCCCTCCAGATGTTGCCCATCTTCCTCATTGTCCCCAGTGTATTTAGACCTGTGTTCTCTGTTTGTCAGTTAGTTTTGTTTTGTCAAGCCTACCAGCAGTTTTTCCAGTGCTCCTGTCTGTCTCTAGTTCCTGTTTTATAGCTTTCCCAGTTTTTACCATTGTGCCTACCCTGACCCTGAGCCTGCCTGTCATTCTGTACCTTGTCACACCACCCTGGATTACTGACCTCTGCCTGCCCTGACCCTAAGCCTGCCTGAAGTTATGTACCTTTTGAACTCTGCTCGGGACTTACTGACCTCTGCCTGCCTTAACCTGTCGTTTGCCTGCCCCCTCTGTTTTTGTAATAAACTGTCTGCATCTACGTCTACTCCTGAGCCTTGACATCCACACCATCTGTGGTCACCTTCGCCATCACCGAGAGAGAGAGAGAGAGAGAGAGAGAGAGAGAGAGAGAGAGAGAGAGCGAGAGAGAGAGAGACAGAGAGAGAGAGAGAGAGAGAGAGAGAGAGAGAGAGAGAGAGAGGACAGGCCAGAACAACAGTTTAGTTTAGGGCTCATTCAGGGAATCCAGAAAAACGTTTTACTGTATGACACATTTTTACTGCTACCTTATTCTTAAAACTTCTTAGGGATTGCAGTTCCGCTAGCGGGACAACTTCCGGTGAAACTGGAGGGCGCGAAATCCAAATAAATAATCATGAAAATTATGGAATTTAAACATTTATGTACATATAAGTGTCTCATATCGGCTGAAAGCTTAAATTCTTGTTAATCTAACTACACTGTACGATTTACAGTAGCTATTACAGCGAAAACATGCCATGAGATTGTTTGAGGATGGCAACCCCCATCAAATATTTTTAGACCGGCACCAGCACATACATTCACAAATAACGATTAAATATTCACTTACTTTTTGAAAATCTTCCTCTGATTTGTCATCCAAAGGGTCCCAGCTATAACTTGTAGTGTCGTTTTGTTAGATAAAATCCGCATTTATATCCCAAAAAAGTCTGTTTAGTTGGCACCATCTATTTGAGAAATCCACTCGTTCAGCTAGCAGGGAAAGGAATCAAGTCAAAATACATTTCTATCTACTCCTCAGATACCATACAATGTAATCAAACTATAATATTTATTACGGAAAGAAGTATTATCAATAGGAAACCAATTTTAGCAGGTGAGTAATGTATTCATGCACGCACAAACACAAATTTCCAAGACTGTGTCCGTCTGCTAAAGCTGATATTTCTTATTAGTTTTTGAAGTTACAATCCTGAAACCTTGAACATAGACTGCTGACACCCTGTGGAAGTCATAGGAATTGCATCCAGGGAGCTTATTTTCAATATGACCTTTCTCTTGCCTTTCTAAGAGGATGGTCTCTCTCAAGAAAACATTTTTGGTTGGTTTTTCTTTGGATTGTCTCTGACCATATCTATTGTGTTATATTCTCCTACATTATTTTAACATTTCTACGAACCTCAAAGAGTTTTCTTTCTAATGGTACCAATTATATGCATTTCCTGGCTTCAGGGCCTGAGCTACGGGCAGTTTACTTTGGGCAAGTCATTCAGACAGGAAGTGGAGGGAAAAAAGGGCCTAGCCCTAATTAATACACATTTCTAAAACAAATGTCAAAGAGAATAACAACACACAGTTGAAACAATTTTTTCCCCCAAATGTAATTACAGTATACTCCCCTATCATCTTGGCGATCTCACTGCAGAGTTACAGGTCAGGGAGTCAGAGGGATAATCCTTAGGGAAGAAATCCTGACCATCCAGCAGACCCAATCAGGTGAGATTTGTTATTGAAGCAAGACAAAAACAAAGACAAGAAAACAACAACAACAGCAATGCACATATATCACTCGAGGTGAGGAAAACTTAAATCGATTTGGAGTAACTGTCAACCATTACCAGTATATATTTCTTATTTTTTAGGCAGGCATGTGAACAAACTCAATTTGCTTATTTACCAAAGGGCCAGGGCCCAGGGGACTGGTAATTCCCCCTTTGGACACATAACTCACATCGTAATGGTAAAATAGACTATAGATAGGTGTCCCTCATTCAGGGGCAGTGCTCTCTCTCTGCCCCTTTCCTGGTCTGAATCACACATGGGGCTATTGATAAATTATAAACTTATTCTAATTATTAGTGTTTACATAGCCCATTTAAATCAAGCCCAATGTCTCCAGTCTTTCTATTGAGGGTGATCAGGCCTCACCAGGAAGTCAGAACAGAGATCCGAGGTCAGTGTTGGGGAATAATCAGAATTAGTTGGCAACATAGGTAAAATGTTTAATATTCATCATATGTTTATAAGTTACTTCTCATCAGAATGTTTATACTGTGGCCGGGGTTGCAGTTATCTGTTCTATGTCAAGACTAAGTTACTTGGGCCGGAGAGAGGGGAGAGGTCAAGCGTGTATCTCTTGGCTCCACAATATCTGTGATCCAGTCAATGTGTCTCTGTGATCTTGTCAAGTTAGGATGGATTTGATATATGCCTGTTGATATGGAGGATTTGTTTAGGTTCTGAGTTTGAGAAAATAACATAGTTTAGGAGACAAAGCTGAACGATAAATTATGCCGATGCTGTCTGGCTATGTGTGTCTTTGCTATAAAGGATCTCAGTTGCAATGTGTAAGGGACTCTCAGAGAATTCATTTATAGACACTGAATTGATCTGAGAGTCACAGGGTTGTGATGGAGCTCATATAATTAAAGATGGACTTTGTGATAACTAACTCTGACTTGTGTGTGGTTTGCTCTCATGATTTGGTAAATACAGGAAATTTCCACGACATCACTCAGCCCTGTTAAGTGAGTGTTTGTTTTCCTCTACCTCAGACATTATTTAAAGATATTTTACATGCGTGCAACGAAAACCCTGATGATAGAAACTTCAGAAAATGTCATTTGTGTACCCTTTAAGTTGCATCCTTTCTAACCCGTGAAAACCCCACTAAAACCAAATAGAAAGACCCCACACCATAAATCAGTATTAACACCATTAACAAATATTCATAATAGGTGGGTTGAGCGTGGGTACTGGTGTGTGTGGTAAAACGTAGGGTAAAAACAAACAAAATGGCCTTACTTAATTTGGGAGCTCCCTTAACAGCTGGATCCGGGTACTTTTAACTGCTCTCCCAAGGCACTTGCTTTTCAAAGGGAGATACAGAATCATTGATAAACATGAAAAAAAACTGGTAGCGGACATTCCATCAGTCTATACAGAATTATACTTCAGACACATCAGATGACACAGTGTCTCGTCAAGCTGAATAGGCACCTTCCAAGGTAAACAATCCCCCAGAGCCCCTCTCTTGTAATCATTGTCATTTTGACCTGTTGCATCGACATACTGTACACCTCTCCCTGGGATATAAACTTAGTCAAAATATAGAACCTGTTGTTTTACAAATCTGCTAGGACCATCAAAAAGTTATTGCTGGCTTATCAGCTCAATATTCGGCACAATTTTTAAACATTTTGATCTACTTCAGTTCTGGACACAGTTCTACGTAATGGAAACATATTTTTTAGATGACATTAACGTCTTACTTACTGCTACCCAAACTGCAGAATTTAGAAATAAATTGTCAAAAACGTTTCTTATTAAATTGTTCATACCTCTGTCCCAAATTTCCCCACTGTCTCTCTTACAGCCTGTTTGAGTTCAATGTGTACTGGTGGCTATCTATTGTTCCACAGGAAGTTTATCTCTAAACCAACACACCAGATGGCTTAAACACGAGATCTGTGGACCAGGCCTTGAAGAGTGAGCAGCCTCTAATTTAAAAACTTCTTAGAGCTGAGATCCCGCTAACGGGATCGATATGACAACAGCCAGTGAAAGTGCAGGGCGCCAAATTCAAAACAACAGAAATCTCATAATAAAAATTCCTCAGACATACAAGTATTTCACACCATTTTAAAGATACACTTCTTGTTAATCCCACCACAGTGTCCGATTTCAAATAGGCTTTACTGCGAAAGCACCACAAACAATTATGTTAGGTCAGAGCCAAGAAAATTCATATTTATATAAAAAAATTCTCAGTATACATTGGCGCGTTATATTCAGTAGTTCCAAAAACATCTGATGATTTTGCAGAGAGCCACATAAAGTTACAGAAATACTCATTATAAATGTTGATGAAAATACAAGTGTTATACATGGAACTTTAGATGCACTTCTCCTTAATGCTACCGCTGTGTCAGATTTCAAAAAAGCTTTACGGAAAAAGCCAACCATGCAATAATCTGAGTACGGCGCTCAGAGACCAAACAAGCCAAAAAGATATCCGCCATATTGTGCAGTCAACAGAAGTCAGAAATAACATTATAAATATTCACTTACCTTTGATGATCTTTATCAGAATGCACTCCCATGAATCCAAGTTCAACAATAAATGTTTGTTTTGTTCGATAATGTCCATAATTTATGTCCAAATTCCTCCTTGTTGTTAGCGCATTCAGCCCAGTAATCCATCTTCATGACGCACGAGCAGATGAAAAGTCCAAAAGTTCCATTACAGTCTGTAGTAACATGTCAAACGATGTATAGAATCAATCTTTAGGATGTTTTTAACATAAATCTTCAATAATGTTCCAACCGGAGAATTCCTTTGTCTGTAGAATTACGATGGAACAGAGCTCGCTCTCACGTGAACGAGCATCACAAGCTCAAGGCATTCTGGCAGAGCCCTGACTCATTCCCCTCTCATTCGGCCCCACTTCACAGTAGAAGCATCAAACAAGGTTCTAAAGACTGTTGATATATAGTGGAAGCCTTAGGAAGTGCAATATGACCAATATCCCACAGTATCTTCAATAGGGAATGAGTTTAAAAACGACCAACCTCAGATTTCCCACATCCTGGTTGGATTTTTCTCAGGTTTTTGCCTGCCATATGAGTTCTGTTATACACACAGACCTCATTCAAACTGTTTTAGAAACTTCAGAGTGTTTTCTATCCAAATATTCTAATACTATGCATATATTAGCAACTGGGACTGAGTAACAGGCAGTTTACTCTGGGCACCTCTGGGCACCTTATTCATCCAAGCTACTCAATACTGCCCCCAGTCATAAGAAGTTGTTTAGTAGCAATGCTCAATCCCTCTGTCTACTTCGTCAAATTACTAAGATATTGCATTATTGGATTGCAACTTGGACTCCCTTCCCAATAGGAATACCTCAATCACTACTGCTTAAACACACGGATCACTCTCAAACAACATTCTGCTTTTCCCCCTATTGCAAGGCTTAAAACAAAACAAAACAAACGTAATAACTTTCTCCATATTGGAAAGCATTATTTTAATCTTAGTATAACTTCAAAAGTTACTATATATTTATTTCAATTTTCTGTTGGATATTCACTTTCTGCTTCAATAGTGATTAAGTTTATTACTTTAAGATTCCTATGTAATGCTTTGGAGAGATCCATACGTGTTAACTGAGATGCACTGTCTATCAGTCCCCTGTAGATGGGATGCTCTGTCCATAAGAAGTCTCTACCTAGCACTTTAAACAGGTGAGTAGGTGAATACAGAAAATCATTGGTTCTGGGTAACAGAGTATGGGCTTATTTCAAAATGTATTACCGGGGTGGAGGAAATCTCATAAACGTGTATAGTTTTATTGGTTAGGGGTAAATTAAGTCCCATACAATGCTTTAACCTCATATTCATCAAGTTATCCATAAAGGGAGCACTCTGAACAGAATACTTTTTACACCACTTTTGTATGTCTACGTATGGGTGTGCAAGTTGTGTATTATTATTAGTTCTATTGTTACTTCATCAGATTCGGAAATAGTACTTTCTCCTTTCGTATCTCCATACAGAATCCCTTTATAACGTTATAAATCTTTAGGTTTTCACCTCCACACCGCAGCAACAATCACAATGCAAGCATCCCGAGAGGTACACATATCTTTCAATGGCTTCTGCTGTCAGTGCTCACTACCTGAAGATCGATGGGCGGTGGTGGACAGAACCCCTAGATAACGTTATAGATCTAAAAACTCGGCTCACACAGAACTGGTTGGGGTATCCATTCTTTCACGCACTCTGTAATCCTCTTTCACACTGGAGCTAGTCCCTTGACAGCTCTCATTCAATCTGTACAGTCAGTTTAATATCCACATTTCAATCATCTTATTATCCAAATTCCAAACAGCTTAACACACAAATTTCTATCAATCAGTTTATTATTCAGGAGCCGGACCTTTTTTTTCAGTTTTCGCCTAAAATGAATCCAGGCTATACATACTCTTGATACCATTTGAAAGGAAACACTTTGAAGTTTGTGGAAATTAGAAATGAATGTTGAAGAATGTAACACATTAGATCTGGTAAAAGATAATACTGTAACGGCTGTCTTGGGAAGAAGGTGAGGACCAAAGTGCAGGGTGGTAAGTGTTCATCTTTTTTAATGTAAACTGAACACTGAATAGCAAAACAACAAAGAAAACAACCGAAACAGTTCTGTCTGGTGCAGACACACAAAGACAGAAAACAACCACCCACAAAACACAATAGAAACCAGGCTCCCTAAATATGGTTCTCAATCAGGGACAATGATTGACAGCTTCCTCTGATTGAGAACCATACCAGGCCAAACACAGATATAGCAAATCATAGAAAACGAACATAAACAACCCACCCAACTTACGCCCTGACCATACTAAAACAAAAGACAAAACAAAGGAACTAAGGTCAGAACGTGACAAATACAAAGGAAAAATCATGCATTTTGGGGTATTTTCTTTGTACCATCATCTTTGAAATGCAAGAGTAAGGCCATAATATATTATTCCAGCCCCAGCGCAATTTAGATTCTGGCCACTAGATGGCAGCAGTGTATGTGCAACGTTTTAGACTGATCCAATGAACCATTGCATTTATGTTCAAAATGTTGTATCAAGACTGCCCAAATGTACCTAATTGAATTATTAATACAATTTCAAATTCTGTGCACTCTCCTCAAACAATGGCATGGTATTCTTTCACTGTAATAGCTACTGTAAATTGGACAGTGCATTTAAAAATGTAAGCTTTCTGCCAATTTCAGATATGTCTATGTCCTGGGAAATGTTCTTGCTACTTACAACCTCATGCTAATTGCATTAGCCTATGTTAGCTCGACCCACCGATCCTGTAGAGGTTAACACGTCCTTTCCACACTCACACAACCATACACAACTTTCACATCCACATTCACTTAGTACTATTCCCAAACACACTCAGTAGTCTCCCATTTATCCCATGTGCAGCTTCAAAGATTCTCTGTAATTACCTCCTATGCATCATTTGTATCTTCACTATACATATAAAATAGCACAGAATGCACCTTATGCTATTCTCTACCAGTGGCTGCAGACCATGTAGACATTTCTCTTATAAATGCCTATAGACAGCTGTCAGCGGGGCATGGTACCGTTACTTGCCCTCGCTCTAGTCTTCTCTCTAAGACTAGCTCTAGCCTTCTTCCACGTTATATGTATCTTCAACGGTTCCTGTATGGTCTCTACAGTCTCCATAGTCTCTACAGTATCTCTACTCTCTATAGTATCTATAGTCTCACATATCTCAGGCTCCCGAGTGGCGCAGCGGTCTAATGCACTGCATCTCAGTGCAAGAGGTGTCCCTACAGTCCCTGGTTTGAATCCAGGCTGTATCACATCCGGCCGTGATTGGCACAGCGTCGTCCGGGTTTGGCCGGGGGAGGCCGTCATTGTAAATAAGAGTTTGTTCTTAACTGACTTGCCTAGCTAAATAAAGGTAAAAATAGATATATGTATAGTCTACATTATCTATAGTCTCGTGTGTCTATAGTCTCAGTAGTTTACATAATCATAAACACTTTGGTCTTTATAGGCTCTACAGTCTTGCTGATTCCCATACATGTACATAACACCTCGTATTCAAAAACACCTTGTGTTATTGTGTAGGCTAGTGGTACCCTCCTTCTACATCTTTATGTTTAGTTTAATCTGTTTTATAATGTATTTTTTTACAATTTCATTTAAATTGACTTACTGAAATCAGTTGCCATCCCTCAATTGTTTGCAGATGATGTGTCTTCTGCTTGGCAACTCACAGTAAGGGTCTGGTCTGGGGTGGGTTCTCTTTTGGTAAGATGAGATTTTCCCTCACACTTCATAAAATGCGCCACTGGTTTTCCTCGCAGACCCTAACTGGAAAGCTCTGCAGGCAGAATTAATCATCCAATTCGTGACGCCAAATTGTTGTGGAAATTCTTACACAGGGACACTCGAAGTCAATCTTAAATGAATCATTCTTTATTATCAGCGCACTGGAGAGGTTCCAACCAACTCAATGCACCATAGTACACATGTCAATCAGGAGCTCTGCTGGGGCAGTCCCAGTAGTTGTCTTACGTACGGCTATACACAGACAAGTTATGTTTGCATGATTTAGCATAATTAATTCGTCATTATCGTTTTGTTTTGTTTCATTCATGTGACCGACTAATACTTGTTCATAATATGTGACAGACCAATGCCTCACGAGGCTTCTTCTTTCTAAGCTGAGACCTTGAAACTGAGTTATCCCTTTCTCTAAACAAGGTTCTGGCGATACTGAATACAACACAGATATTAGTTATTAGTTTCCAGCACAAGTCTCTCCCTTCTCATATAAATGAGATACACTGTAAGAGCTTTTGTACACAAGCCCCTTCAGTGTTATAAATGTAAAAGATTTGGTCATGTGTGTGCAGAAGGGAAGAGTATCGTATGCCAGATGAAGTGAAATGCTGCAACTGTGGAGATGAACATGCGCCTAAATTCCTGGAGTGCCCTGTTAAAGTGAAGAATGAGGTGGCGAGGGTAAGGAGCGTCCAGCGTGTCTCTTATCTGGAGGCAGTGAGAAGATTGGAAGGAACGAGTGTCGGGGAAGAAGCAATGGTAGTAGAGCCACCACGACCAGTGACGGTTTCTTATCAACCGAGGGATAGTGAAATGCTACATGTTGAAAAGGTGGACTTTGTACTATTTATTGCAATGGTCTTAAACTGCGGAGAAAAAGTCTTAAGAAAATTGGAATCATTGTGAATGCCGCTGAACGTTTTTGGGGTCTTCATGATGTCAAAGCCGAGGCTGTGCAAGAAATCCTGTCGGTGAATGTACCGCCATCACAGGCCCCTGGGCATGTGTAGGGAACTATTTTGGAGTGGACTGTGATTGAAGAAGTGGGATGGGTTTTCTTAGTTAACTTAGTTAACTTCCCACAGTTTTTTTTTTTTGTTCTTATTCAATACCCCGTCCAGCTGGTGGCGGTAATGCACAATTAACATTGAATGCCAACCGCCGTTAAACCCCATCAAACAATATTTCCTGTCTGACCGGAAAAACCTTTGTTTATTATCTTCAAGATGGCGGCGGGAATGTATTTGGAACACTACCTTGACAGTAAGATAGTTTTCCTATATTCACGAAGTCGTTTATCATCCTACTAAATGTCGTGTAAGGTGTGTATTTGTTTTACACTGCACACAGAGCTACTCCCAGAACCAGTACCTGAGTTTGAGGAGATGAGAAGCCCAGTTAACGTTACTGTTTCAGCTAACGTTGTCACGTTCTGACCTTTATTTCCTTTGTTTTGTCATTATTTAGTATGGTCAGGGCGTGAGTTGGGTGGGCAGTCTATGTTTGTTTTTCTATGTTTTGGGGTATTTCTATGTTTCGGCCTAGTATGGTTCTCAATCAGAGGCAGGTGTCATTAGTTGTCTCTGATTGAGAATCATACTTAGGTAGCCTGGGTTTCACTGTGTGTTTGTGGGTGATTGTTCCTGTCTCTGTGTTTTGCAGGAGATAGGGCTGTTTTGGGTTTCTTGTTTTTGTTAGTTTGTTCATGTGAAGTGATTTATTAAAACATGAATCAAAATAACCACGCTGCGCTTTGGTCCGCCTCTCCGTCAATGGAAGAAATCCGTTACAGAATCACCCACCACAACAGGACCAAGCGGCGTGGTGACGGGCAACAGAGGCAGCAGGAGCAGCAGCAGTGGGAGAGGCTGCACTACTTGGAGAAATGGACTTGGGAGGAGATTCTAGATGGGAAAGGACCCTGGGCAGAGCCAGGGTCCTGTCCAGCGCTGCCGGAGCCTTCCTCCTCTCCAGCGCAGCCGGAGTCTCCCGCCAGTTCGGCGCTGCCAGAGCTCCCGCCCCTCAGTCCAGAGGTGCAAGAGCCCCTCATTCCAGAGGCGCCAGAGCTCCTTAGTCCAGCGCTGCCAAAGCCTTCCTCTCCAGCATTGCCGGAGCTTCCAGTCTGCCCAGCGCCGCCAGTCTTCCCAGCGCCGCCAGTGCCGCCAGTCTGCCCAGCGCCGCCAGTGCCGCCAGTCTGCCTAGCGCCGCCAGCGCCGCCAGTCTGCCCAGCGCCGCCAGTCTGCCCAGCGCCGCCAGTCTGCCCAGTGCCGCCAGTCTGCCCAGCGCCGCCAGTGCCGCCAGTCTGCCCACCGCCGCCAGTCTGCCCAGTGCCGCCAGGTTTCCTAGGCCAAGGTTAGCGGCGAGGGTCGCCACTCAAGGGACGCTAAGGAGGTGGACTAAGACAAATATGGAGTGGGGTCCACGTCCAGCGCCAGAGCCGCCACCGCGGACAGATGCCCACCCAGGCTCTCCCCTATAGGTTTAGGTTGTGCGTTCGGAGTCCGCACCTTGGGGGGGGGGGGGGTGTACTGTCACGTTCTGACCATCGTTCCTATGTGTTTTCCTTGTTTTAGTGTTGGTCAGGACGTGAGCTGGGTGGGCATTCTATGTTGTGTGTCTGGTTTGTCTATTTCTGTTTGGCCTGATGTGGTTCTCAATCAGAGGCAGGTGTTAGTCATTGTCTCTGATTGGGAACCATATTTAGGTAGCCTGTTTTGTGTTGGGTTTTGTGGGTGATTGTTCCTGTCTCTGTTTGCACCAGATAGGGCTGTTTAGGTTTTCGCACGTTTATTGTTTTTGTTAGTTTATTCATGTATAGTGTCGTTATAAATTAAACATGAATAACCACCACGCTGCATTTTGGTCCGCCTCTTTCACCAGAAGAAAGCCGTTACAAACGTTACTCCCATAAAGTCCAGAGCGAGCGACAAAGAGCACGCGAGGAAGTTAGCTCGCTTGCTAACCGAGCTAGTAAAACAGTGCATACTTGTACCGTTCTTAATAGAGTCTAAATTACTTTGTTGTGTCGTGGGGTTCTATTCAGTGGTTCCTCTACGTTTACGTACTATACATAGTTATTGGCCAGCATTGACAGTTTTAGTAACGTTACTTAAAACACGCTCGCTATGTTGCAGCCCACTGACGATACTGCTGTGTCTGAATTGGAACCGATATATGACTTAGTATACTGTACAACTTGTTTTTCTAGGTATAGAAAACCTGCCATTTGAGCTACAGAGGAATTTCACTCTGAGAGACCTGGACACACGGACCGAGGGTGAGACTCTCACACAGATCTGATATTATCCTCGTTGTTATCATAACATGTAAGTAGAGAACACTTATCCAGAGTCTCTAAGCTCCAGTCAAAAGTCAGTGTGCATGTAGCCCCATATGATGGTTGTAACCACAAGTTACTATAAATAATTTCATCTGTTTCCCTCAGGTCTGAAAGGGCAGAGACTCTTTGGCTCGTGAGTACACGTCAAATGCACACACCCTCTCCCCGGAGCAGAAGCTCTCCCTGCTCCGCCAGATCCAGCAGTCATATGGCAAGTGTAAAGAGTTTGGAGATGACAACATCCAGCTGGCCATGCAGACCTATGAGATGGTGAGTAAAACCTTTGGATGGTTACAATGGATCGAAAATAGGAGTGCTGCTTGGGGTCCATACTAGTAGTGAGGAAAATGAAGGTTCTCTTTGGAGAGGGTTACCCTTGCCTGTCTGTCAACACGCACTCTAGTATAATTGGTTGTCTGTACCTCAGGTTGCAGGTAAACCTTACATTGTGAAAGATATGTTATATTCTCAATTAGCATGTTTGATGCAGCTGGAAATGTTGAATAGTACATATTTTGATGTTGAGCCGCAGTGGACACTTTTTGCTTCCACTGTGATTAGTTAGCCTAGACGTGCTGTGATTTGTCAAGTAATTTGTACATGTGATGTCTGTCAGTGTTCTGTTACAAACACATCCGCAGGCTGGACAGACTTGGCCCGCTTCGAGGCAGACCTAAAGGAGAAAAAGATTGAGAGCACCGACTATGACTCGACCTCCAGCAAGGGAAACAAGAGTAAAGTTCTGTTCTGACACTGTTCTGTGCTCGATTTTCATTCAGTTCTGTCCCTTGAACACGTAACTTTTTAGTGTTGTCTCATTGCTGTCCACACATAAACACACAGACAATGTTTAAGCCAATAGATAGCTGGGAACTGGGCCGTGTTTATAATTGCATGCAATGGAAAACGTTTTACAAAACTCCCTATATCAGTCTATTTTCTTCTGTTTAGTGCTTAATGAACACGACCCAGGCAAGCTCCATATGTGTCCATAGCCTGAAGAGTTTTGTGTTTTTCGTAAGGTGAGCTCAGGGGGCCAAAAGAGAAGGTGGCTCGCACGAGGTTAAAGGTGAAGTCAGACGACGACTGCAGCCCCAAGAGCGGACGGAAGAAAGTCAAACGTATGTACAATTTAAAACATACGTTTCATAAGCTGATGCTTTGTACCAGATATAAGCTAGACAAATTCTCATCGCCACTCCAATAACCCCCTGAACCTAACCAAAATGTTCTGGTCTTCTCTCACTCTGTACCTTACAACAGTCTCTGATACAGTACATCTCTTCCTCTCAGTATTAATTCCCATTGTCCTCACCTTGTTGTGTCCTTAGGCCTGAGTTCACAGCCCCTATGGTGAATTTTGAGAGCGTCCACCCCTCGGACGTGCTGGACATGCCCGTGGACCCCAACGAGCCCACCTATTGCCTGTGTCACCAAGTGTCTTATGGAGAGATCGGCTGTGACAACACAGACGTGAGTCCACAGCTTTCTGCCATTGGTTATCTAGCGGTACATGAGCACTAGGTCCAGAGTTGGGGTCATTTCCCTTTCAATTCAGGAAGGAAACTGAAATTCCAATTCCCTTTTTTTCTCGTAGAGAGAAGCAATGACATCACTTCCTGAGATGGTGGAATTGAAATGAAACCCAACCCTGATTGGGTCAACTACCCACTATGAGCCCAATCCTAACCTGATATCTGGGCACTAGAATGTTTCTACAGAAAATACCACTCTGACATGAATGTGTGATTTTACCAAAAAGTCTCGAGTTATAAATTAGTGTAGTGTCAAGAAATGAGAGATGGGGTTGGAATGTTTGGCACTTAAATCACAGATTAATTCAGTAAAACCTAGATAAAGGCATGTTCCTTTTGGTACATTTTGACCAAGAGTAACCCACTAGTGTACAGCACAGAAATATAAAAGTTGCTCCCTATACTAATGGAATAATACTAATCAGAATGTACTGTGTGTGTGTCTCATTGCAGTGCTCCATTGAGTGGTTCCACTTTGCCTGCGTGGGGCTGACGACAAAACCCAGAGGAAAATGGTAAGTGAAGGAAGAGATTGGAAATCTGGAATTTAGGTCGGAAAATAAGGATGTTTCTCCTGTAACATGGAAGAGATCAGCTCACTGAACGTACATTTCTCTCTGTCTCTCTCACCCTCTTTTCTCCTGTTCTATCATTTCTTTCGCCCAGGTACTGTCCAAGGTGTACTCAGGAGAGGAAGAAAAAATGAACCCATAGACGATCATAACCGACAATCATAACGCTAGAGGGATGTAGAGTTGACAAAGGAGGGTTCAGTGTTTGTATTGAAACATGGCAAGCCCTCCATAAACATTCATAAACACTAACATAGACTCTGCGGGGTCATATTTAATAGGTCACACCATCACAAGTTGATGGAAAACGCAAAACCAAAATGAGCATTTCCTATTGGACCAAGTCCGAGTAGCCCCTCCCCTATTTCAATGTGTGTTCTTCCGTTCAGTGTCTATTGGTACTTCTGGTCTGCTATCCTGTATACCTCTCTTTGTCAAATGTCCATCTTCTTTCTGTTTGACAGAGGTGTAGCCACAGCTGTTAGCCTAATTTATGTTCCCTAATCATGACTATATATTTATTTTATTTTTTTAACTTTTTGATGGTTGCTTATTTATGCAGAGTACTACAGGGACGTATACCCTTCCTTTTTACAGCCAGTGGCTCTATATGGTTCTCAGCCACTCAATTGCTTCATGACAGACTGTAACAGCGGCTCGTACTGGATGCTTTTACACTGAACACTACTCAGCCCTGATGCACACCGATCACATGTATCAACTCTTTTCTTCTCAAACTATTCTCTATATTCTCACTAGTTATTTCCATATCAGACTTTTGGGGGACAGAAAAGAAAGTGGATTGATTAAGCGGAGTCGTTATGTAGCTAGATTGTCGATTTGACTGGAAAGGAGAATGTACAGATCTAGATGTGGTAGTTCAGAATGCTGTCAGAAGCAAACTGCACAGAATTTCTCTCTCACATTCATTTAAACAGCAATCACCTAAATTGCTGGTTGTTGCCCAAAAGAGCTGGAATTAGTGAACTGGAAAATGAATTGATAACCGAATCTAGATGGTAAAGCTTTAAAAAATATGTATTTTCTGATATATAGACATTTTGATAGGCCCCATCTCAAATAATTCAACGTCCTGTATTTTTCTATTAGGAAGAGGCCTTTCTTTGACCGACTGTGCTTTACGAAGAGCCTTATTGATCAGTCCTGTAAGAAGAACCATTTAAATGTGCTTAAAAGTACCAAGTATCCAGAATGACTGGCTACGTTGCTCAGTATGGTTTGACGGATGCCTCGAATACTTTTTCATTTAGGTAAAACGTTAAACTAATGGAAAGGTATTTTGATGCTATGGCCTTTTGTATTCTGGCTAATTGAATACTGTACTTCAAAACCTTGGGTGTTTTTTTTGGGGGAGTTATCTATTCTTAAGGATTAAAGCACAAAAAAATACAAATGCTGTTTCTTATTTCTAGAAGTTCTACTATCATGAGCTTTGTAGGTGTATTCCTGTTTTATTTACTACTTGTAATCATTTTCAGTCCAATAGATGTCTATTGAGAAAGAGAAAGGCGTCTTTGTTTGCATGGATAGTATTGACAGAGTGCATCACTCTGAGGTGTTATTTTCTTCTACATCAAATAACTTCATAAATCCAACATTGTACTCTGCTGGCCCATTCCCTAAGTGTTAAATCTCCAGTGCAGTGTTCAATCTGGCCACAAGGTGTCTAGCTGCTCTCATCACTGCTTTGTTATAGACCATAGGATATCCTGTGCTTTCCAAAATACCAGATGGTGTCTAAAATCTCCAATTTGATATGGATGGATTATATAACAAATGTACACGACCGTTCAAAGGTTTGGGGTCACATAGAAATGTCCTTGTTTTTGAAAGAAAAGCACATGTTTTGTCCATTAAAATAACATCAAATTGATCAGAAATACCGTGTAGACATTGTTAATGTTGTAAATTACTATTGTAGCTGGAAACGGCAGATTTTCTTAATGTAATATCTCCATAGGTGTTCAGAGGCCCATTATCAGCAACCATCACTCCAGTGTTCCAATGGCACGTTGTGTTAGATAATCCAAGTTTATCATTTTAAAATGCTAATTGATCATTAAACCCTTTTGCAAGTATGTTAGCACAGCTGAAAACTGTTGTGCAGATTGAAGCAATAAAACTGGCCTTTAGACTTGAGTATTTGCAGCATCAGCATTTGTGGGTTCAATTACAGGCTCAAAATGGCCAGAAACCAAGGACTTTCTTCTGAAACTCGTCAGTCTATTCTGGTTCTGAGAAGTTAAGGCTATTCCATGTGAGAAATTGCCAAGAAACTGAAGATCTCATACAACGCTGTGTACTACTCCCTTCACAGAAGAGCGCAAACTGGCCCTAACCAGAATAGAAAGAGGAGTGGGAGGACCGGGTGGACAACTGAGCAAGAGGACAAGTACATTAGTGTCTAGTTTGAGAAACAGACGCCTCACAAGTACTCAACTGGCAGCTTCTTCAAATAGTACCCACAAAACACCAGTTTCAACGTCTTTAGTGAAGAGGCGACTCCAGGATGCTGGCCTTCTAGGCAGAGTTCCTCTGTCCAGTGCCTGTGTTCTTTTGCCCATCTTAATCTTTAAATTTGTATTGGCCAGTCTGAGAAATGGCTTTTTCTTTGCAACTCTGCCTAGAATGCCAGCATCCCAAAGTCGCCTCTTCTTGTGGAAGGCTACCCAAAATGTTTGACCCAAGTTAAACAATTTAAAGGCAATGCTACCAAATACTGATTGAGTGTATGTAAACTTCTGACCCACTGGGAATGTGTTGAAAGAAATAAAAGCTGAAATAAATCATTCTCTCTGCTATTATTCTGACATGTCACATTCTTTAAAAAAAAGTGGTGATCCTAACTGTCCTAACACAGGGAATTTTTACTAGGATTAAATGTTAGGAATTGTGAAAAACTGAGTTTAAATGTATTTGGCTAAGGTGTATGTACTCTGACTTCAACTGTACATATTCCATTACAAATCAGCCGTTTTCCAGCTACAATAGTCATTAACAATGTCTACACTGTATTTCTGATCAATTTGATGTTATTTTTAATGTACAAAAAATTACCTTTTCTTTCAAAAACAAGGACATTTCTATGTGACCACAGACTTTTGAACGGTAGTGTATATATACAGGTAACTGCCAAAACAAAGGAAACACTTGAATAATGAGGGATACAAAGTACAGTATATTGAAAGCGGGTACTTCCGCACATGGTGGTCCTGAGCAATTCCTAAGCAGTTAACATCCCATCATGCTTAGGGTCATGTCTAAAAATGTTGGGCAGGCCCACTTGCCAATTAATTTGCCTGCAATGTTTATGCCACATAGGATAACAATGCCCCCATCCACAGGGCACGAGTGGCCACTGAATAGTTTGATGAGCATGAAAATGTGTAAACCATATGCCATCGCTGTCTCAGACCAGATCTCAACCCAATTGAATACTTATAGGACATTCTGGAACAGAGCCTGAGGCAACATTTTCCACCAACATCAACAAAACATCAAATTATTTAATTTCTTGTGGAAGAATGGTGTCGCATCCCTACAATAGTTCCAGATACTTGTAGAGTCTATGCCAAGGTGCATTGAAGCTGTTTTGGCTCGTGGGGGGGGGGGGGGGGGCATAATGATTCCTGAAATGTTAGAAAGATAAGCCTAACGATAGACCATTTGCAGATACTCTGTGCAATGTGCACAACAGCTCTTTCAACTCCGGTGGGTTGCTCAAGTATGTACACCATGGGCCCGTCATGGTTAATGCCAAGTCGTGGCCAGTATCAAGTGAAGGCAAAGGCAAATGTTTAGATAGTGGTTTTGATACAAGCTATTTTGCTGAATTCCCTAGGTTAGGGGTGGTCAAACTCATTCCATGGAGGCCAACGTGTCTGCAGGTTTCTGGATTTTTTTCCCTTACAATTAAGACCCAGGCAACCAGGTGAGGGGAGTTCCTTACCAATTTGGTCACCTTATTTCATCAATCAAGTACAAGGGAGGAGGGAAAACCTGCAGACGCTCGGCCTTCCGTGGAATGAGTTTGACGCATGTGCCTTAGGGTATCCATTGCACCAAAGCCTTCCAACGCCATTCCTTCAGGGTCAAACGCTGGTCTTTGCTCCAGAACCACTCTATCATGGTCACATACATTCGATAAAACCCACATGGAAAATGAAATTGGCACAGTCCTTTCTGGCTCTTGATGTGTTCCATTTTTAGGATGTTATTTGAGCTTCCAACATCAACATGTCTTGACTAGACTGAACTTGGGAGAATGTGAGTGTTGGGAGAGTGTTGTAATTGACAAATTGATGAGTATCAATATGAAATTTGGCTGCAGGCACAATGAACATCAATGTCTCTGCAAATATGGTCACTCACTGAATGGAGATGAGTTGAAATGACAAGCAATAGGCCTGTGGTAGCTCTCCAGCACCCCACATTTGAACCCTTGCAGTAGTTCAATCACATAGGCAAAGTAAAGGTCAACCTAAAAATATGGCAGATGACCTTCTCATAATCTGCCAAGCTACTGAATACATATACACTGCACCCTGGGATGGCCTATATCTCTCTATTTATATAGATTTATCATGTCAAAGAGGGTGACATTTTGGTAAGGCGACACCAAAAGGCAGGCACAACTTTACCATGGATATTTTCTGTGATATGGAAATATAAATGTTTTATGAAATCTTATCAATGTCTTAATAGGCTATGTTAAGGTTGGGCAGAAGCTGCCCTGGACTGGCAGCAGCAATCACTTTAATTGTTTATGGGGTTGTCATAGTCATCGGAAAGGGGGAGGTGTAACAGTGTAGCTTCCGTCCCTCTCCTCGCCTTGAACCAGGGACCCTCTGCACACATCAATAACAGCCACCATCGAAGCACCGTTACCCATCGCTCCACAAAAGCCACAGCCCTTGCAAAGCAAGGTCTCAGAGCGAGTGACGTCCCCGATTGAAACACTATTAGCGCGCACCACCGCTAACTAGCTAGCCATTTCACATTGGTTACAGAGGCGTAGGTTCTGTAGGGATATATGCCATACTCAGAACAACTGGGAACTTGAATAAATACGAGGTCAAATCATGACATCAGTGATCTTCAGGTTGGAAAGTCGAGTTGGATGACCGTTCAAGTCGATTCTTCTCTGTCGGAGCTAGTTTTTTCCAGTTCCCAGTTGTTTAGAACGCACTGAAGTCAGAAGTCAGAGATTTTCGAGTTCCCAGTTGTTTTGAACGCACTGAAGTCAGAAGTCAGAGATTTTCAAGTTCCCAGTTGTTTTGAACGCGGCAATAGCTAGGGGAAGAGCCCCATTTTGTTCTCTCATTATTATCTCTCTGAGGGAATACCTCCCGCTGGACTGTGAGTTATGGCTAGGTTTGTTGTTTTATGCAGCTTCCGTTACCCCGCTGTGTAACATTAAAACGCCTGTTGGCATTAACTGTAATTCCTTCTCTGCCCTTTTGTTATTTAAGCTAGTAGGGCTATCCCACTTCTGACCAGTGTAGCGAACAGCGGGGAAGGGAAGTGAACCTGGGTCGCTGGTGTGAAACCCTACACATTGCACGAATACAGTTAACCCACTTGGTGGGAATTGTGACGTAGCTCAAATAGCGAGAATCGCCACACTACCCTCAAAATTTGCTGTGTTGGTGTCAGAAGTGGGATGGAGCCCGTGAGGCCTCCGGAGAGACGTGTACATGTGAGGGATCTGGCATAGAGAAGCGTGGGGACACAGGGTAATGTAGTGACCTTAAATGGATACTTCGGGATTTAGTCCATGATGCCCTTTATGTACTTCCCCAGCGTCAGATGAACTTGTGGGTACCATTTTTATGTCTCAGTGTCCAGTATGATGGAAGTTAGAGGTAGTTTTGTGAGCCAATGCTAGCACAATGACTGGAAGTCTATGGGTATCTGCTAGCATGCTGCTCAGTACAGTTGAAACCTGGATTCATCTGTGAAGAGCATGCTTCTTCAGCGTGCCAGTGGCCATCGAAGGTGAGCATTTGCCCACTGAAGTCAGTTACGACACCGAACTGCAGTCAGGTCAAGATCCTGGTGAGGACAATGAACATGCAGATGAGCTTCCCTGAGAAGTTTCTGACAGTTTGTGCATCAAGTCTTCAGTTGTGCAAACCCAGTTTCATCAGCTGTCTGGGTGGCTGGTCTCTGACGATCCCACAGGTGAAGAAGCCTGATGAGGAGGTCCTGGGCTGTGAGGCCCAGTTGGACGTACAGCCAAATTCTCTAAAACTATGTTGGAGGTGGCTTATGGTAGAGAAATTAACATTCTCTGCCAACAGCTTTGGTGGACATTCCTGCAGTCAGCATGCCAATTGCACACTCCCTCACAACATGAGACGTCTGTGGCGTTGTGTTGTATGACAAAACTGCCTTTTATTGTCCCCAGCACAAGGTGCACCTGTGTAATGGTCATGCCGTTTTAATCAGCTTCTTGTTATGCCACACCTGTCAAGTGGATACTGTGTGTAACTGTGTGAGAGCGAAGTCTTGCATTTCGCTCATCTCAATGGCTGCTTTCCCCTGCTCAGACATTGCATGCATCAACCAATGGTTGCTTGTCACGTCATCGACTGTGTCAGACTGACAGATTGCTATAACATATGATGTGGTTAGCTGATACATAAAATACCTGTCCAGGCCACAGGAGGCAGCAGAGGGATGGACGGGTCATAATAATGTCTGGAACGGGGGTAATGGAATGGCATCAAACAAATGAAAACCATGTGTTTCATGTATTTGATACCATTCCACCAATTCCGATCCAGTCATTACCACGAGCCTGTAATGAAACAGGCAGGGAGCAGGTCTCGAACTCTCGACCTTGTAGCCCAAAGTCCAGCGCGCTATCGACTGTGCCGCAAAAAGCATGCTCGAACTGCAGAGTCGATATCCGCGCTTATAAACCCAGGGTCGTTACAATATTAATGCAATATCAAATTAGGCTGCTAATGAGAACATATATGTTTTGCCAAGATGCGCCCAGTTGCAATGCTGCCAATCTAACCAAAAACAATCATAATGGAGGGTACAAGGCACGACTGTCCACACCGTCCAAATGAACGCTGCAGGTTGTTTGTTCCGTATTTACTGCAGATTGACAAACCACTACGACCTTGACATTCTGACCGGGCGTGCGCACGCGGAGGCGTGTCCACGGACTCAATGGGAAGATAAAATGCGAGCGCACCTTTACTCGTCCCCGCTTCCCCTTTCGAACAAGTGGACAGACAGAGGCTATACAAGAACGGTACTTTAAAAACTTTATTTGCTCTTTTATGCTTTCCAAAACCAACTTTAATTGACAGTTTCAAGTATGCCTTTAATTGTATGTAATTTACGCACTGTGCAGTGTAGTCCTAGGCGTACATGGTGTTTTGAATAGCTGTCTTTTGACTTTGGGCTAACCTATGTGTTTTCTGTGCATGCAGACTTAGTACATTTTCTCAACGTTTTGCATGATTTATGTCAACTGTGTACATTAACAAAACACTGCTGATAGATGACACAGATTTTATGGCCATTTAATTTTTTATATATATTTATTATGTCAGTGTTTCCCAAACTCAGTCCTGGGGACCCAAAGTAGTGCACGTTTTGTTTTTTCCGTAACACTACACAGCTGATTTCAAATGGCTTAATCAAAGCATGTTGAGTTGATCATTTGAATTGTCTGTCTACTACTAGAACAAAAACCAAGTTTGTGAAATGCTGACATCAATGTGCATTCTACTCCTACTTGTTGGTTTTAATTTGTTTTACTTTCAGAGGACTATACCATATCAGGCAAAATGGTGAAGATTGGGATCAATGGGTAACCTGCTTTTTGTCAATACCTTTTAAAGAAATGACTGGTTTTCAATCAGAACTAGAGGAGAGTTCAAAATGTCACAGAAGTGACCCAGGCATGTGTTGCACAAATCCCTTGACAGTTTGTGTACTTTGGAACCAAGTTGGAGGAAAGCTCATGCTATACTGTAACTACTAGTTCACAAGCCTGGTCTGGACACTTATCATGTCCATTCTCTACTTATTTATAGTTTGGGTGTCACAGCGCCTCTACAGTGCTCTCTCTCTCTCTCATATCTTCTCAGCTGTCACATTCCTTTATTCTATCTATTAATATCCTGCTAACCTTGTCAGCTAAAGTACCCTTTTTTTGTTCTTTGACCAATCTTATCCTTTGAGCCTTTATTTGACCAATAGACTGCCGGAAGATACGATTGCTATAAGCCCTTTCCCATAATCAATCTGTAATGATGCCCATTTCTAATCTGGGACACTAATGTGCTGATTGACCTATATACAGTAAAGAAACTAAACTCTTAACAGTGAGCGCCATCGATCCTCGTGACTGTTCAGTTCCCTTAAAGCCTATGTCATAAGACCCATAAAATTGTTTTAAGTCATACAAAACTTCATTGACTAGAACAAATTGCTTGTTAATGGTAAAGGATAGCAAGGAATTTGCTCCACAATGCCAATTTGACTGGCTCATTGACCTCTTCATTGACCTGTTGCCAAATAGGCTACTTGTTTTTCACCTTGTTTTTAGTCCTGATGCACTTTGACCCCTTTGGTGGTCAATACATTGACCCCTTTGGTGGTCAATACATTGACCCCTGTGAACAGAACACCCTTTCAGCTGGGGGTGTCTGTCACTGTGCAAAGTCCAAATGCGTTAAATATTGTGGTGATCCTTATGAGTTACACTGAATCCTCAGTCACAGGGATTTATCATCCCCTCTGAACTTGATTGGTCTGTATATATCACAAGACAAATCTGTGAAGTAATTGGCTGCTAATGTTATGTAAATAGAAGTTATTTCAGCTGCCCAGGAATGGACTTTTCTGTTTTTAAATTGGTATTTAAAACAATTCTAGACTGTAATCCAGTTTACCTTGTATTTCAGTGGTGTCTAGGCTTTTCTCAGCCACTGACTGCAACTCAAGTCTCCAACATTCACAGTATTTGACCAATGTGACCCTATCAGTAATCAGCCAGAGTTAAAACTGTAACCATCAGACTTCGTTAATTTCACGTAAGGGAGCAGTCCCATGTGGATTGCTCTTAACTATTCACCCAATTTATGCTGAAACCATCTACACAACTGATGGCAAGATGTACATTAAGCTATACTGAACAAAAATATGAACCCAACTATTTCAAAATTTTTGCTGAGTTATAGGTCATAAGGAAATTAGTTAACTGAAATCAATAAATTGGGCACCGGTCTATGGATTTCACATGACTGGTCAGCGGCGCAGCCATGGGTTTTCCTGGGAGGGCATAAACCCACCCACTTGGAAGCCAAGCCCACCCATTGGGGAGCTAGGCCTAGCCAATCAGTTATCCCCCACAAAAAGGCTTTAAGACCGACTCCTCAGCACCCCACCCTCCCCTCAGACTATCCCACAGGTGAAGAAACCGGATTTAGAGGTCCTGTGTTGACGTGGTTAAGGCTGATTGGACGTACTGCCAAATTCTTGAAAATTACGTTGGCGGTGGCTTATGGTAGAAATTCTCTGCCAACAGCTCTGGTGGGCATTCCTGCAGTTATAACAATTGCATGCTCCCTCGGCTTGTGACATCTGTGGCACATTTTAGAGTTGCCTTTTAGTGTCCCCAGCACAAGGTGCCCCTGTGTAATGATCATGCTGTTTAATCATCTGCTTATTATGCCACACCTGTCAGGTGGATGGATTATCTTGACAAAGGCTAAAATGCTCAGAGTGATGTAAACAAATTTGTGCACCGTTTTACAAAAGCTTTTTGTGTCTATGGAGCATTACTGCTGTCATATTTCAGCACATGAAACATGGGACCAACACTTTACATGTTGCATTTTGTTCAGTGTATTAAAAAAAGCTATGATTTGAGGGTAATGTCCCTTTAACTGCACAGGCCAACCAAGCTTAAACAGATGAGTCTTTAACCTGCTTTTCCAATTTGTCCTCAACCCCGCACTTCTCATTTCTGGTCACGCTGCACCAACCCAACCATATTGGGCATAAACAAAGGCTCTGGGCTCCAAATGTCAAGGTTGGCAGGTGTTGTAGAGCTGTCATCAGACATGTCAGTTTAGGGCTCCTGCCGCATGCCGGTGTGGTAATATGATACATGAGGATTAACTGTAAGACTCTTTCTCCTCTCAGATTTGGGCGTATTGGGCGTCTGGTGACCCGTGCCGCTGCCAAGGGCGGCAAGGTTGAGGTCGTCGCCATCAATGACCCCTTCATTGACCTGGACTACATGGTGAACGTCATACTGCGTTAAGAAATGCAGTACACATAAACCAGTTTTAGCTGCTCGTGTTTACTGTACCATCACTTACTGGCTTTAAAGTCCTGCCCCTGTTCCATAGGTCTACATGTTCAAGTATGACTCCACCCACGGTGTTTGGAAGGACAGCGAAGTGAAGCAGGAAGGTGGAAAGTTGATCATTGGCAATCTGCACATCACAGTTTTCCATGAGTGAGTGGGTTTCCCTTGACTTATTCTTTAGGTACATTGGTTCAAATGACACATTTGGATGCTTTTGTGCACCCATATTAAGCTTAGTGGTGGACTACAAGAGATTCCTCTCTGGTTCTGGGAAACTGCCCAATTGACCGAGTGCTCTAGTAGGATAGAACAGGTATATTATGCCTATGGGTTTCACACGCATTGAAACCTTCTACTTCTGTAATTGGAACGCTAGCTTTGTAGTTTAACCCCAACTTCATCTCGTTGCGTTCTTCAGGAGGGACCCCACCGCCATCAAGTGGGGCGAGGCTGGCGCGGACTACGTCGTCGAGTCGACTGGTGTGTTCACCACCATCGAGAAGGCCTCTGTAAGTACCTCCGTTCACTAGCAAGTAGGAAGGCCATGGTCACATGTTTAGGTCGTTAGTGATTTGGTGTGCGTTCATTATTCTGGTAGGCATGTTATGCAGTGTGACCCCACTTTCAATTACGACCCCTTTTTTTTTTTAGCATTTCATATGTCTTTTTCTGCTATGTGCTAAAGGTTGGCTGGCTTAGTTCATTCAGTAGCTTTGCATTTCCACAAACTTGACCTTTGCCCTCATCCCAACCACCCACCACAGGCTCATCTGCAGGGAGGTGCCAAGAGGGTCATCATCTCCGCCCCCAGCGCCGACGCACCCATGTTCGTGATGGGCGTCAACCACGAGAAGTACGACAACTCCCTGAAGGTTGTCAGGTGAGCCTCCTGTTGCGTTACCTTTTTAAGGAGCGTTGGTCATTCCCTGTGGCCAAATTATGACTTGTACAAAGAATGGCTGAAACAAACACGTATGCAGTGTGCTGTATTCTCACTCCGTCAGTCCTGAGTAATACACTTTCAATTCAAAGTAATGTCAGCGGATTATTTTATGAGTTGGTGGCACAATGTTTAATCATTAAATATTTGTTAGTGTCATGTTAACACTTTCTATGTCCTCACAGCAACGCCTCCTGCACAACTAACTGCCTGGCTCCCATCGCCAAGGTTATCAACGACAACTTTGGCATCGTTGAGGGTCTCATGGTAAGAATGGATCTTCATTCAGTGTTGACTTTATTTAATGTGTCCTTTAATCTTAGTGGTGCTCCTTGAACCATGCATGGACTACTGTCGTTGACGTCGCCCCCCCCCCCCCCCCACAGAGCACAGTTCACGCCGTCACAGCCACACAGAAGACCGTTGACGGGCCCTCCGGTAAGCTGTGGAGAGATGGACGTGGTGCCAGCCAGAACATTATCCCCGCATCCACCGGCGCCGCCAAGGCCGTGAGCAAGGTTATCCCCGAGCTGAATGGGTATGAACCAATCCGGGACAATCGTTTTTTTAATGGAGGTTTGATATCATAGTCAACTACTGAGATTTATATAGCCTTAGTGCTTTTTACTAGGGTTTTGTTTTTTGAATAAATCATTTTAGGCCCACTTTGTGCTCGTAATGGTGTGGATCCTGAACCTTTTGTGTCTTTCTGACCCACAGCAAGCTAACTGGCATGGCCTTCCGTGTCCCCACTCCCAATGTGTCCGTGGTTGACCTGACTGTCCGTCTTGAGAAGGCCGTAAGTCTCCCAACAAAAGTATAAAAACGTTGCTAATGTCTCGTAGAGGTTCAACTGGGATCTTGGTGCAAGTTACCAGCATTACAGCAACTGGCACCTCATACATTTTTATCTTTTATTTTTTTATTTTTTTTACATGTTCGCTCTTCTGCTTTAGGCGCCTTATGACGAGATCAAGAAGGTCATCAAGGCTGCTGCTGAAGGACCCATGAAGGGAATTCTGGGATACACAGAAGACCAGGTAAATATTTCCCTATTACAACCTTGTGTCCCAATCTGTCCTTTTCTTGAAGTGTGCACTTGTACACTACTTCCCATGAATTTAAAGTCATCAGATGAATCTAGATCAGGGTTTCCTGATCTGTCCTGAGCCCCCCCCCCCCACCCTGTGTACACCTTGTTTTTTGCCCTAGCACTACACAGCTGACTCTCATAACCAATTCATCACACTTTATTTGAATCTGCTGTGTTAGGTTGACAAACAAAACGTTTGGGGAACCTTGGCCTAGAGCACCCCAGCCAGGCCACATTTGGTGTATTCCACAGCTGATTTAAAGAGGCACTTGATTAGGTGACAATTTGAACAAGTTGTGCTAGTTCTGGAACACATCAAATGCATGGACGTAGAGTACACTTCAGGGGAAAGGAGTGATTGGGACACAAGGCAGCCTCTCTCTACTCCTATGACATGGGCCTCGAGGTCATAGGCTGAAATGTCTTAAGTGGCAAGTCTAGCGAGCGCTAGTGATGGTTAATCGTTTCCACTAAAACTTGTTGCGCCCCCTCAGGTGGTGTCCACAGACTTCAACGGCGACTGCCGCTCCTCAATCTTTGACGCCGGCGCAGGCATTGCCCTCAACGACCACTTTGTCAAGCTGGTCTCATGGTATGTACGCAGGAACCTACACATTGGGCTCACACCAGGTGTCCACCGACTCCAGCGTTTTATCGACATGTAAAGCTGTGCATCATTTGCAATTGCAGTGAATGTTGCAACTGTTAAAAATATTACAAGGGGCAGTATATGTGCTTTGAGGAACACTGAAACTTGCCTTTGATTTGTTAGTTTCCATCAACAAATTGATACCTTGCCAGGATCTAAACCAGGAAACAAACATTCAATTAACAAAAGGGCTTATTAAATAAACTTAACACATTTTGGAGAAGAAAAACAATGTTTGAACTTGATCGCCACATTAATTAACATTTAGTATGGCCTTAGCTTTCCTGTGATTGTAGGTTTTTGTGAATTTTGAAACTTCTGTCTTCTATAGGTACGACAATGAGTTTGGCTACAGCAACCGTGTTGTTGACCTGTGTCTGCACATGGCCTCCAAGGAGTAAAGTTTCCACACCACACTTCCAACCAATCACGACCTCTTCCTTCTCCTGAACGGACACCCCACCAGTCCGCTGCCAGAGAGCCTGTAGTGAACTCAACTCAATGGGAACATTTTTATAAGTCACACCTCTGTTCTGTTCAGTGAGGATTGAGTATTTTTGCATGCAGAATATTTCTGTTTACTACACTGGCTTAATTTGCACTCCTTCACAATAAAAGTCCTGTTATTGAACAATCATCTCATTCTTCCAGAGCACATGTTCATTACGGCACGCAACTGTTCTGAAACATTTTTGCAATGGAACAGTGTTTAACAAATGTCTCTACCCCACACTTCATCCTGTCACAGAACACAAACGTTCCCTCCGATAAGCTGGAGAGATGTGCCAGCCAGAACAGGCTGTGGTACGAACCATTCAATGAGAAATTATTCTTTAATGGGTTTTTATCACCAGTGATGGATAAGATTTGTATACTGCTTTTCACTAGTGGAATCAATTCTTAAGCCGTCGTATGGAGCTGGTCTAACGTCGACACACCCAATTTGCTATGAGTTAAAATAAATAAGTTAAGATGAACCACAGTATTGGACAGGTTCTTTTAATGTTTACATTTAAGCCCCATTTTGCTTGAAATAGTGTGGATCTAAAGGGAACTAGGACCTGCGGCAAGCTGACTGGTATGGCTTCCGTGTGCCCCTTGTTTGGTTGACCTGACAATCAGTCTTGTGAAGACGGAAGCTCTGTTTGCGACATTGGTTAGACTGACATTGTTTGTGGTGAGGAGTACGAGGGGTGTTGTACAAAAGTAATCAGCGACGGGATCATCTCTAACAGAGTATCAAAGCCAATGGCACGTTTTTTTTAAACTGCTGCTTTACCCATTCTGGACCAATTTGACGTGTCGGGAGGTGCTCGGATCCAAATGTTTTGCTGGTCGCGCAAATCAGTTTAGGTAGCCAGGCAAGTAAGTCTCCCAATCAATATCCTATGTTAGTGGCAACTAGGGTTGGTGTCAATTTACTAAATCAACTGAAAGTCCAGTGTTCTCCAATGCTTCTCTATAGCGGTTTCCATCAAAAAAAAAATCCTGCAAATATTCAAATCTGCATAAAGAGACCTTTTCCACCAGTTGTGGTTCCACCAAATGGACTTGAGGATAAAAGTCAGTGTGACGTAATGCACAAAGTTCAAAACCTGGTTATTTTGGGAAATTTACCGCTCATTAGTTTCTTGAAATCACTATGACAACTGGATTGGTGTGTGTGCAAGCTTTCCTCTGCATTGCTTTCACATGTCAGATCAGAGAATTCTTCAAGAAGGGGGAGGAAGTAAGGATAAGTTCTGTAAGCGCATCGGAAAGGGCCCAAGTTTTTCCTACTCATGTCCTGGGCCTCAAATACACACTGCCATGTCTAAGCTCCGACACAAGGGAGGAGTAAAGATATATTTTTCACAACTCCCTCATCCTTCAGGTGGTGTCTGCAGACTTCCTCAGTGTCTGCTGCTCAATCCACGTTCCCTAACATGGCAGCCTTCTCTCCTCCAAAAGCGGAAATACACCACCGCCAACCTAAGCTGTGCCACTGGAGCCTTCGGAGGAAAAGAGTCTCCGAGGATCACTACATTCCAAGCCAGAACCAGAATCCTGGTCTACAAACCACTAGTGCTCCCTACCCTACTGTACGGACCACATACAGCAGGGATCTTAAAGCCCTGGAGTCTCAGCACCAAAGATGGCCTCCGCAACATGAGGATCAGCTGGGAAGACCGGCACACCAGTGTCCTTGAGGAAAACATCCGCAGCGTCACCACCACCCCCGTTCAACACAAGCTCTGGTGGACTGGCCATGTTGTCAGGATGCCTGACTCTCGCCTCCTGAAACAGTTCCTGTAATCACAACTAAACGCAGGACAGCTGGCTCCCGGAGGACAAAAGAAGTGACACAAGGGCAAACCTGAAGGCATAAACAAGTGTTTTAGCCTCAAACATGTTAAGTGATAAAACTTTTCAACAACTTACCTGAATGTTAACCTTAGTATCATGTGTCGTCTATTTAGCATAAAACTGGTTTGTATCAACCAAGTTATTCTGGAAATATAACATTAGCAAAATAAACTTTGGGGAAATACTGGGTTGTAGGTCTTGTGGTTAAAGAAGCTGACACAATGTGCCATATGTATTTGACTGCACATTTTAATGGTAAGACTGCATAACTCACCACCAGGTATCAAATCAATTATAAGGGGAGGGGGAATGGTGACACCTCCACACATTACATCATGGCAGTCTTCTACCCAGAAGCCCTCGCTCTAATACAGGAGCCAATTAGATGCTGTTCACAAAGTCTAATTCATATCACATCCCCTTCCAGTCTCACGCTTCCATCCCAGTCTTTGGCCCCCCCTATCCTCGATCCCACAGCCTGCCTCTCAGGGTCGCCTTGCCTAATGTCTTACCCTTTTAAACTGTACAAAGAGAGATGTATAGGCCATCCCGGATCGGTTGCAGTGCAGTAGCGTAGCAGACCATTGAGAAGGTTGTCTTCCGTATTTTATTTAAGGCTGAGCGTTCCTTCGCCTGTGTGTTACGCAACTAACTAGACAGCCTATCTAAGCATTATGTCTACATATATGGCACGTGTATGTCTACTCTTGCTATGTCTAAAGGTTCAAGACGTGTCTAGCTCGTCCATAACCTGTCGGAATGTTTTCATTTCATCTGAAAGTAAGAGAACGCGAACAGGGTGTTGGATGCATGTGCCGAAGAGGACAGTAAAACTTACCAGGGCGAGCTCTGTCCTGACTCCAATAGTCAGTCAGCCTAAGCTGTTTGCAATGTCGTTCAGTATGGTGGCAATCATATCTATTGTACAAAAACACATCCCCTGCAGTCACCACCATGACAAATACTTAAAGACAAGCGAGCATCACACATTTTCTTCGGGAAATGTGTTTTTTTCTAGTAATCATTTGCTTTCTTCCACCACCTGTAGCAGTATAACCGTGGAAAGCCACAAACACCAAAACAACTTTAAAACGTCAAGACTGGCACTGGTCAAGTAACTTAAAAAAATAAAATAAACGTATTGATACTGTTTATTTGTTTCACACTACAACCATACTTGTGTAAATTCCAATGCATTTCAATGGCCATAGGTTACATGGTCAAAACATTTGATTGGGGAAAGGGGATACCTAGTCAGTTGTATAACAGAATGCGTTCAACTGAAACGTGGCTTCCGCATTTAACCCAACCACTCTGAATCAGAGAGCTGCAGGGAGCTGCCTTAACATCCACGTCACCCGGGGAGCCGTTGTTGTTGGGGTTGAACTGCCTTGTTCAGGGGCAGAAGGACCGTTTTTACCTTGTCGACTCGGGGATTCGATCCACCTTTTGGTTACTAGCCCAATGCTCCTAACTGCCAGGATACCTGCCGCCCAGAACTAGTCTTCAAGCGTTTAAGCCACAAAAGACCAAACCATCTTTAAAGCATATTTATATATTTTTTTACCTAGAACTATTTCACATTTGCATGAAGCTCCATAGGCTATAGTACTTTTTGGATTCACCACTACTCTTGAACCGTTTACTCTAACAAACACCAAACCTACGTTGAAATGTAGAGTCACATCTTAAATTGATCGTAAAAGCTTTTTGATACCATTTACTGTAACCGTTTTAAATGAGCATAAAAGCTCCATGCTACAATGACACTGTAACATCTTCTCGAGACAGAACGGAATTGCAGAGAGGTACGTTTCAACCATGTATTCCCTGAACTCAAAGCTACCCCGGGGTTGGTTACACTGAAAGTACATGAAAAACTCCTCAACTCTGAACTGAGCATCCTTTTCCCTCGCAAGCAATCGCCTCCAGGTCAATGAACTCTCTCTTCCCACGTTCACCACCCTGCCTTTACTATATGTGACACCCCCCCCCCCCCAAAACAACCCAATAAACCCCCTTCCTATTGGCTATAACTTGTAGCCGATACTCACTATGGATGAGCAAGCGCACACATTATCATCAGGAAATGTCCTTTTCTATTTTTGGAGTATATAACTGATTGACATCAAACAGAGTTACTCTGGAATTAGGAAAGCAAACTTAGCAGAACAGACCATGGGAAAATACACTGTCACCTCGTCTATCCTCGGTCCCACAGCCGGCATCTCGGTACCTCCTTGCCAAAATGTCACACATATTTACACTATAAGAAGAGAAAGATATAGGCCTTCCCCGGGCCGGGTGCACTGTATACTGTACAGTAGCATGGCAGACCATGGAGAAGGTTACCTGCCGTATGGTTGACCTTTAGGCTGACCTTTCCTTCGCCTGGGCCCTATGTGTCTGTGCTCTGAAAGAAGATGGCTCAATTTAGAGGAGAAGCCTAATTTCATGTCAACTCACTTTTCTTGCATACTCAGACATCTGTAGCATATAGACCAAGACGATCTACACAGAGACAGATCACCTCTACTCGTCTTAAGGGTTTGAAACGTAGGGTGAAAGATGAACAAGCTACTTTGTGTCCAGTCATTTCAATTAATCTCCATTCAGTGACAATATCTGCAGGGACTCTGATTATGCAGCCAATTTCATATTGTCACTCATCAATTTATCAAATGTCACACCCCAAACTCTCCCAAGTTCAGTCTAGTCAAGACACACTGATCTTAAATATCATCCTAAAGATGGCATGTATCGTAAAACGGAAAAGTGGGTTTTATCGAAGAAGGGTCTACTTGCAATGATTAAGATATGTGGTTGTTTTCCCTTGAAAAGTGGAATGCGGGGACTGTAAGCCGCTCTGCATAAGAGCATCTGCTAAATAACTCAGTTGTAAATGTATATTGAACGGACGTGTCATGAGTTACGGTATGAAGAGTGGTGCTGGAGCGAGAGCCAACATCTGACCCTACGGGAATAGAGTTGGAAGGCGTTGCTGTACATGTCAGAAGGACTTCAGCCAAATTGCTCCTATCCAAATCACTATGTAAACATTTGCCTCGGGCTTTAATTGAGACATGTTACGACTTGGACCGAAACCATGGCAGGCCCATGGTGGCCACCGCTGCGGCCAGGCAGATTCCTACTGTGGCGTCTTTCCCTGCATCAGCAGTGGTGCCAAAGCCCTCAGGGAGAGGAGCACAGCCGGCCCTGGCCCCAGGATCTTTACCTGGCCCTGGGCCAACCTCCAGCAGCAACTCTGGATCCACCGTAGATTCCTCTGCAGGATGACAAGACTGTAATAAAAAAAACATCCTCCTGACTCAGAAGTAGGAATACATGCATGAATGTAACGAATACAACATAAATAATGAGTATAAAACGGAAGTACAGCTGGAATGGAATGATAAAAAACACTAACAATCGCCCAGCAGAACAACGACCGCTTTAAGATAACAACGAACTGTATACAGGCGGCAGTGCAAACACAACCCAATGCCAAGGATCGGAACAACAATGCCAAACATACATTTGAATGCGCACTCAACTTTATGAGAGCAGCTCAGGGGATAGTATGCCAGGAGACTCTGATCTGCTGCTGGGAAACCGTGGCTAGTGGGAGAGGTGAGCGGATTTTCTGGGCAGGCTGTAAAGGGATTGACCAATGGGAGGCCTGGTCACTCAGGTCACTCAAAGTTACAGACAGTCACAGGGGGCTGAGATGCTCCCTCCCTCTGCTCATCGGACTTAAGATGCTCCCAAAGACAAACTGCCTCAACTCCCTTCCTGATCTCTTATATCTGTTTTTGTATGCTACAGTACATTTGCATTTCCTTTTTGTGTCGATTTTTAAGCGGGTTTTAGATACTTTATGTGATAAAAATCACTGTATCAGTTAGATGTATTAGTAATATTATTGTTCTATCTAGGAGCCTTGCAGCCTGGGCACAGTAAGTAGCTCACCCTGCCCCATTTTATGGCTCTGCTATCTTCCGCAGCAAGGTTAAAGTTTGGGGGAGCATGAGAAAGAGATGAAGAGAGTGTCAGAGATCACCAGCAGGGGAATTCTAAACAGGTATTCCTAACGGGCAGTAGAACAGGAGGAAGCGTGGGAGAAACAAGGGAACGAGGCACAGTCTCAAGAGACTCACCATTCAAGTGACGCCTGCTATCCTCGATCCCACAGCCTGCCTCTCGCTTTCACCACCTTAAAAAAAAAATACAAAAAATATTGGTCACGTACACATGATTAGCAGATGTTATTGCGAGTGTAGCAAAATGCTTGTGCTTCTAGTTCTGACAGTGCAGCAATATCTAACATGTAATCTAACAATTCCACAACAACTACCTAATACACACAAATCTAAGTAAAGGAATGAAATAAGAATACATACATATAAATATATGGATGAGCAATGACAGAGCAGCATAGGCAGGATGCAGTATACAGTATATACATATGAGATGAGTAATGCAATATATGTAAACATTGAAGTGGCATTATTAAAGTGGCCAATGATATCAAGTCTGTATGTAGGCAGCAACCTCTCTGTGTTAGGGATGGCTGTTTAACAGCCTGATGGCCTTGAGATAGAAGCTGTTTTTCAGTCTCTCGGTCCCAGCTTTGATGCACCTGTACTGACCCTCGCCTTCTGGATGGTAAAGGAGTGAACAGGCAGTGGCTCGGGTGGTTGTTGTCCTTGATGATCTTTTTGGCCTTCCTGTGACATCGGGTGCTGTAGGTGTCCTGGAGGGCAGGTAGTTTGCCCTGGTGATGCGTTGTACAGATTGCACCACCCTCTGGAGAGCCTTGCGGTTGTGGGCGGTGTAGTTTCCATACCAGGCGGTGATACAGCCCGACAGGATGCTCTCAATTGTGCATCTGTAAATGTTTGTGAGGGATTTAGGTGACAAGGCAAATTTCGTCAGCCTCCTGAGGTTGTAGAGGCATTGTTGCGCCTTCTTCACCACACTGTCTGTGTGGGTGGTCCATTTCAGTTTGTCTGTGATGTGTACGCTGAGGAAATTAAAACTTAATCAAGCCTACTACTGTTGTGTCGTCTGCAAACTTGATGATTGAGTTGGAGGCGTGCATGGCCACACAGTCATGGGTGAACAAGGAGTACATGAGGGGGCTGAGCACGCACCCTTGTGGGACCCCAGTGTTGAGGATCAGCGAAGTGGAGATGTTGTTTCCTATCTTCACCACCAGGGGGCGGCCCGTTAGGAAGTCCAGGACCCAATTGCACAAGGTGGGGTTGAGACCCAGGGCCTCAAGCTTAATGATGAGCTTGGAGGGTACTATGGTGTTGAATGTTGAAAAACATTCTTATATAGGTATTCCTCTGGTCCAGATGGGACGGTGCAGTGTGCGGTGTGATGGCAATTGCGTAGATCATTTTTGTTTGTGCGTAGGAAATCAATTAGACTCAAATTCTGCATGCATAGTAGCCTACTGTAATGGTAGTAGTAGCCTCTACTAGTTTTGCACTAACAGATCCTCTCACTATCCACACCTGTCTTGGGGGCGAGGAAGGGGGTTATAGAGGATCTTGTAAATGTCAACCTCCAGTGACTTTTGTTTTTTTCTTCTTACATGGACTCACACACCCTGTCCTCTCTCTTTCTCTCTCTCTCACTCTCTCACTCTCTCTCTCACTCTCTCTCCGGGTTTATTTTGGTCCAGAGAACATTGATGCTTCGGTTCATGATAAGTAATAAAGAACCTATAACATTCAGTATCTACACTTTAGTTGCCTTTACATCCAAATTCTCGGAATATAGCATAACGTTTAAATGTATCTTGTGGAATCAGGCATCCTACAACACATGCAGGATATCACATAGCCATGGGTACCAGAACATCACATGCCACATCATGTCTCAAAGTCAGTGTTGACTTGGACTGAAATATGTTCCTGGTACTCATTTTGGGTTCTGGTACTGTTTACATTAGGTGCAGGAGCTCCACAATACTTTTGAGATCATATTCTATAGGAGGAACAGGAGCTCAAGCAGGAGAACATTTGAGGTGCCGGTACTCAGCTACGGTGAGCTCCTGTCCAAGTCAAGCACTGCTCAAAGTGTCATACTCTGAATATGAGCCCGCTTGACTTTAGACAAGTCCAAGGGCAGCTGTGGTCTTACCTTGGGAAAAGGCCAATTGATGGACCCACTGTTATCACTCGAAGAAGCATTGGGTTTCATCCCGTGTTCTTTCGACTGTTTTTCAATTGCAACATACTGTCTTGCAGCCAAGCACACCCAATGCCCTGGAAAAAAATAATATTCAAATGTTTTCCCAAAGATTATAGCCTTTAAATTAAGATCATGTTAAACAGCTGGTTAATACAATTATTATCGAATGATCAAATCAATCCAAATACAAATCTTCCTTCTTTTTTTTTTGCCAAGATGCATCCAGTTCATTCCACACGCAATGTAGCCAAGATGATCACATCAATAGTGATGGGTGTCATTCAAATGAATTTCCTGTTCTGTAATTTATGTTCGTGTCGATTGCGACAACGACCTTGGCTCCCCATCCATCTGTGGCTTGACATTCTGAAGGGGCGTGTGCACATGACTTTGTGTTCACGTGTGGGCGTGTCCATGGACCCTATAGGAACATAAATTGCGAGCGCACCTTGCCGACATTGTGGACAGAGCAACTCACAAACGGTACTTTTCAAAGATATTAACCTCTTTATGGCTTCATAGCCAACTTGATATTTAATAGTAGAATTATGCGTTGTTTTTTTGTGGCAATTTACACTTCGGCAGGTTGAGTCCTACCTGGCGTTTTGAATAGATGTCTTGTATGACAAAAATTTGTATAGATGCAGGCTACAATGTGTGTAGATGAGAGAGAATAAATTAGCCTACGTGGCATGAATAGTTGAGTATTTTAGGTGAACAACTATTTTGGGCTCTTCTATTCTAATGTCAGGTATGCATTGTGCAATTCTTGGGATTCTATTGATGCCACAAAATAGATTTGTATCTAACACTGCTAGATTCTTTCTATAGTGACGGTTAATCAGTGATGCTTAATGTGTTGTTGTACATAGATGATTTTAGTTGCTTATTCAAATTTTGCCTCATGTTCATACTGTGCTGGGCTTTGTAACACAAGTTAATGACCTATTATTTTTGTTTTACCTTCAGCGAACTAGACCAGATCAGGCAGAATGGTGAAGATTGGAATCAATGGGTAAGTTGCATATTTTATCTTTTAAATGATATATTTTAACTTAACAGGCTGCTGACAGGATCAAGTGACAAGTTAATACCCTGGGCGGCATTGCACTTCTCTACTGTACATTCCATAGGTGCTTGCTCTCAAGTTCATAAGCCTGACCAAACTGCTGGACCCTGCATTATGACTTTAAAAAAAAAATGTTTAATTACATTTTAGTTGGGGGTGTGTCTGCTTCTGTCACTGGGCAAATTTAGAGTATTTGAAATTGTATTGTCTTAAAGAGAACATAAGAACTCTCTGTTGACAGGATCGGGTCACAGGATAGACCCTGGACTGCATTGTACTTCTGTACTGTACATGCCATAGTCCAGGGTTCCCCAACTGGCGGCCGGCCTGCGGGTGACTTTTTCTTTTTGGGTGTCGCTCCAAGTTTTCAAAAAAATATATGTATGTATGAATGTTTGTTGTTGGACATAAAAAGACTGTAAAAACACCAGAAAATCAGCTCCAAGTGATTTTACTTTAGGAAATCTGTTCCAAAGTATTCCCACGCGTAATAGAGAGATATACACAGTATGTGATCGTATACAAATGTAAGCAAGTTTTACTTCAATATTATATCCGTTTGGGCTTCTTGCAGTTATTTTTAATTATGTTCCGGGCCCCTGAACACCCGCTCAAGAAAACAAAGCCTGCGGCTGAGTCTAGTTGATGGTCCCTGCCATAGGCGCTTGCTCTCAAATTCACAAGCCTGGGTTGTACAGCTTTCACTAGAAACGAAACAGAAGCATACAGGCCGAAATGAGAAGGGACTACCTGAACTTGTCCAATGAATGCTTATTTTCATTTTTCGTTGCACTTTTTTATTGTTGTTGCTATGGTGTGTTTCAACACCTCCCTGGTCTGGCCACTTACCATCCTCTTCTTATTTATGGTTTGGTTGTCACAACGCCTCTTTGCAGCACTCTTGTATCTTTCCTCTCCTCAGCTGTCACATTCCTTTATTCTACCCATCTAATAATATCCTGCTAACCTTTTCAGCTGAAGTTCAGAGGTCACAGCGAGACAGTTTGGAGGAACTCTTACACCGATCCTATTCCTCTAACCTTTTATTTGACCAATAGTCAGCTGTCACTAAACTGCAGGAAGATTAAAGTTTGTTATGATAGACCCTTTCCCAAAATCAACCTAACAGTTTTACTGTGCCCACTTGAAAGACGAAACGCTGCGACCTGGAGATTGATATTTCACTCCTAAGTATGGAAACTAAATTATGTCTAATGACTGACTAAAAGATCATGCTGACTGTTCGCAGTTCCAAAACGGTTTGAAGTATAGTATGATGTAACTTTGTTGATCAGAATTAAATGACTTGTTAAAGGAAATTGATAACAAGGTATTTTTTTGCCAGAACACCTCACCAAAACCTTAATTTTTTTGCCTTGTGTTCTTTCTGATGTTTTTTAACTCCTTTCTGATGAACTTTGACTCCTTTGCTAAGCCATATGTTGACCCTTGTGTGCAGGACTCATTTTTGGTGTTGGTGTGTCTACCTGCGTCACATGGCTGCTGCCACCTGCTGGTATAGTGTGTGTGATATGGATTTGCTTATATATGAATTAAGACTGATTTTTCTCTTCTCAGATTTGGGCGTATCGGGCGCCTGGTGACCCGTGCCGCTGCCAAGAGCGGTGAAGTCAATGTCGTCGCAATCAACGACCCCTTCATTGACCTGGACTACATGGTGAACATTATATAGCCTATTGCTTAATATACCAAAATATAGGTTACTGAAATTGAGGGAGAGATGTAAACATATTTTTACCAAAGTCAGACCTTGAGTGGGTCAGTTTTTTTTCTTCCTTATTTTGGGTTAAACTCTAGAAAAATCTCAGGTGCACAGGTTTGCTGTTCTCATATTCAACACTTCTCTAAAGGTTGTTGTTCCATAGGTCTACATGTTCAAGTATGACTCCACTCACGGTGTATGGAAGCACAGTGAAGTGAGACAAGAGAATGGCAAGCTGATCATTGGCAACCTGCACATCACACTTTTCCATGAGTAGGTGTTTTTCCTTTTCTTTACTAATGCTCCAGCTGCATTCATTGGCTTATTTTGTGCATGGTTTGAAATGACAATGTTTCTGAGACACTGTTTTGTGCAGAATCAAATTGATGGGTTATATACTACTTCTGGCAATATGAGTATTTGGTGTCTTAAACATTCACATTGACTCTTGGGAATGCCTTAGCAGTAGGCTAGACCATGTATACAAGGTATGTGGATACCCCTTCAAATGAGTGGATTCGGCTATTTCAGCCACGCCTGTTGCTGACAGAGGTGTTTTAAAAAAATTGAGCACACAGCCATGCAATCTCTATAGACAAACAGTGGCAGTAGAATGGCCTTACTGAAGAGCTCAGTGACTTTCGATGTGGCACTGTACTAGGACGCCACCTTTCCAACAAGTCAGTTCATAACGTTTCTGCTGTGCTAGAGCTTCCCCGGTCAACTGTAAGTGCTGTTATTGCGAAGTGGAAACGTCTAGGAGCAACAACGGCTCAGCCGCGATGTGGTAGGCCACAAGCTCACAGAACGGGACCGCCGAGTGCTGAAGCTCGTAAAAATCATCTGTCCTCGGTTGCAACACTTACTACAGAGTTCCAAACTGCCTCTGCAGGCAACATCAGCACAAGAACTGTTCGTTGGGAGCTTCATGAAATGTGTTTCCATGGCCGAGCAGCCACCCACACCTAAGATCACCATGTGCAATGCCAAGCGTCAGCCGGAGTGGTGTAAAGCTCGCCGACATTGAAATCTGGAGCAGTGGAAACGTGTTCTCTGGAGTAATGAATCACACTTCTACATCTAGCATTCCGACAGACGAATCTGGGTTTGGCTGTTGGCAGGAGAATGCTACTTGCCCAAATGCATAGTGCCAACTGTAGAGTTTGGAGGAAGAATAATGGTCTGGGGCTGTTTTTCATGGTTCGGGCTAGGCCCCTTGGTTCCAGTAAAGGGAAATCTTAACGCTACAGCATACATACGTTCTAGACAATTCTGTGCTTCCAACTTTGAGGCAACAGTTTGGGGAAGTTCCTGTTTCAGCATGACAATGCCCCCGTGCACAAAGCGAGACCCATACAGAAATGCTTGTCGAGATCGGTGTGGAAGAACTTGACTGGCCTGCACAGAGCCCTGACCTCAACCCCATCGAACACCTTTGGGATGAATTGGAATGCCAATGACGAGCCAGGCCTAATCGCACTACATCAGTGCCTGACCTCGCTAATGCTTTTGTGGCTGAATGGAAGCAAGTCCCCGCAGTAATGTTCTAACATCTAGTGGAAAGCCTTCCCAGAAGAGTGGAGGCTGTTATAGCAGTAAAGGGGGACCAACTCCTTATACAGGTGAACCCATCCCTGCATTGCTATGGGAGTATATAGGACCCCTGTAATTCTAACCCTGATTTTGTGGTATAATCCTAACTTCCATCTCTTTGCCATCTTCAGGAGGGACCCTTCCCAGATCAAGTGGGGCGACGCTGGCGCTGACTACGTTGTTGAGTCTACTGGTGTGTTCACCACCATCGACAAGGCCTCTGTAAGTACCGCTCTTCACTAGCAGCAGGAAGTAGGAACGGTCTATACTTGAATTCTGTGAGAAATTGTTTTAATACTTCATGGCTATAATATTGTGGGTGAGCAGTGAGTAAGCACAGTGCTGTATATATTTTCATGTTTTAAATTGTTTTAATCGCCTCCAGACTACCAATTTTGCATATCATCGGCTGTATGTGACTGAACCAAGCAAGGCAGCCTTGATGCTGTGTATTTGTTGTTACACAAACGTACCCTTTGCCCTCTCACCCCACCATAGGCTCACCTGCAGGGAGGTGCCAAGAGGGTCATCATCTCCGCCCCCAGCGCCGATGCCCCCATGTTCGTGATGGGAGTCAACCACCATCATTACGATAACTCCCTGAAGGTTGTCAGGTAAGCCACTCCCCTCCACCATACCAATATTTTAAAGGAGCCGTGTGACACGTACAAACAGTCCTGCCACATAGTGATATGATACTTGTACAAACAGTCCTGCCACATAGTGATATGTTACTTGTACAAACAATCACTGAAACACACACTCACTCTGTTCCTGCAGGTCATAAACCCTCCCTCTGTCTTACTGAGAATGCGAGTACGAAACGTGGCCTGAAAACATCGGGACAATATCGCTAGAGAGGGTGTTTGACAGATTTTTGGAACAGAACTGTTTTCCACCATTTTGTCAAATTGTGTGTACTCGCATTCCACGCGTTGTTTACGTCACAGGGATTTCCATAGACCTTGTATTGACATTATATGGCAGCCGCATGTCTCCTCTTGAGGTAAGAAAACAACAAATCAGACTGGATAACATGGAAAACTATTGGTTTTTATACAGGTTGCAGCTCTTTAAATTATTACTTTATGTCTGTGTGGCACAATGTTAAATTACTAAACGTTTGTGGCGCTGTCATATTATTAAGAATGGTTCTTATATGCCGCTTTTCTAAAAGGCAATGAAGGAAACGGCAAGACGAAACAAACAAGAAAATTTGAAAGAACTGAGGTGGAGTGGGAGTTATGGGAAGGTTTAGACAGGACTAGGAGGACTGGTGGCGAGAAGTTCTAGACCCTGGGTGTAGCTGTAGAAAAGACCCTGTTGCCAAAACTCTGGAGTTTGGACTGGAAGAATACACCAGCGGAAAGGGAAAGTTGTGTTGCGTCCAGGTTTGTTTCAGAGAGGCAGGATTTAATGTGGTTCAAAGGCGGGTGGAGGAGTGGCTTGAATATGCTGATCTTGTAGTCGGCGTAACAGTGGACGTTGAGGTTTAAGTGGCGTAGCGTCTTTTCCGAGTGGGCGCATGTTGATTTATTATTGATAATGATGTCATGTCCTCACAGCAACGCCTCCTGCACAACTAACTGCCTGGCTCCCATCGCCAAGGTTATCAACGACAACTTCGGCATCATTGAGGGTCTCATGGTAAGAATGGATTCAAACAGCACAATTACCACAGGGACTGGGCTGTGGCGGTAAAAAGTGAGTCAACACTGGTGGAGACGTCAATATACATGCTAATGCTTACAACATTCATGTTGCTGCTCTGCACAAGCCCTGGGTTGTGTTCCTTAGGGTACACAATGGAGAAAAAAATTTTAAATTAGGTTTTCTTATTAGTTCAGATAGTAACTTCCTGTTTGGTGCCTAATGAACAACACCTCACATAGACTAACATCTATATCACTTGTTTCTTCCCACAGAGCACAGTTCACGCCGTCACAGCCACACAGAAGACCGTTGACGGGCCCTCCGGTAAGCTGTGGAGAGATGGACGTGGTGCCAGCCAGAACATTATCCCCGCCTCCACCGGCGCCGCCAAGGCCGTGAGCAAGGTTATCCCCGAGCTGAATGGGTATGAACCAATCCGGGGCCACTGGTTTCGTAATGGAGGTTTTACGACCATGGTGATAATGGATGGGATTTGTATTGTGCTTTTCACCAAGGGTGGCATCTGAATATTGCAAAGCTTTTACATTTCCCTAGCCCCATCCCTTGGCTGTATATCAAAACCAGGGCTGTCATTATTTTTTAAATTCAATCCCAGAATGTAGATTTAACTGAACTTCATGACCCACAGCAAGCTGACCGGCATGGCCTTCCGTGTCCCCACTCCCAATGTGTCCGTGGTTGACCTGACTGTCCGTCTTGAGAAGGCTGTAAGTCTCCCATTCACCTCTCTCTGCTGATTGATGTGTTTTATTGAAATGAATGTTATACACAAGTAAAGCGACTCTGAATAGCTAATTCCTCTTGCCCATGCTTCCAACCCACCGACAAGCTACCCTTGTTTTTGCACATTTCCTTACTGTCAACATAACATGCAACAGGCATTTGTCTCCTTTTGGTTACATTGTTCTACATTTTAATGTTTTCTCCTGTCTGCCTCAGGCCCCTTATGAAGAGATCAAGAGAGTCATCAAGGAGGCCTCCAAAGGACCCATGAAGGGAATTCTGGGATACACGGAGGACCAAGTAAATATTTTCCCATTCCAAGACCCTGCTTGAATACTATAAAATGCATTCCATTCCATACTTCCATACTTTCAGAAATCTGATCTAGCATGATTTGGTAGCTGTGAGTAAGGTTCTGTGTTGCTGTCATGTCAGTGATGACCACAAAGAAGGAAATAAGGAAGGATGCAATTTAAGAGTACATCAACAGGGCCCAAGCTTTCTTTACACTCATGCACTGAGCCTCAAGGTCATATGATACAATACCTGAGTTCAAACACTAGGGAGCAGTAGAGTGATTGTTAACTGGTGGTTCAATTCAGTTTTTCACATAATGAGCCTAAAGCCTGTTGCTCTCCCCCCTCAGGTGGTGTCCACAGACTTCAACGGCGACAAACGTTCCTCAATCTTCGACGCCGGGGCAGGCATTGCACTCAACGACCACTTTGTCAAGCTGGTCTCATGGTATTTATCTATCTAGACCTACACCCCCCCCCCCCCCCAACACACACACACAATCAATATTATAATTGAGTATTTATATACATTATAAAGACTCCTTCCTCTTGCTCCCTCTCCCATAGGTACGACAATGAGTATGGCTATAGCAACCGCGTCATTGACTTGTGTCTGCACATGGCACTCAAAGAGTAATGTTTCCACAACACACCTCCACCCCCCCCCCCCCCCATGGCCTCTTCCTTCTCCTGAACGGACATCCAAACAGTCCTCCGCCAGAGAAGGAACCAGTAAAGTCTATAGCAATGTTTTATAATATGTCACACCTCTGTTCTGTTCAGAAGACTGAGTCTGATTTTTGCCTGCAGAATATTCCTGTGCCTTAGTTCACAATAAAAGTAATTTGTTTCTGAACAAAAAAAAATGTAATCGTCTCAGTCGCACATCTTGTAAATGCATGAATTGTTCACCACGCATGAATTTAGATCTGTTTACATTTTTTATTTCTGTGAATCAAACTTGTTATTCAGGGTACGTTTCATTACAGCTCAACAGAGGCTGTAAAACATTTGGACCATGAATGGCATGCTAAAATGTTCCCATTTACTCAAGTCTGAGTTTTAAAATGATGTTGACAAGAGAAGTGTAGACGGACTTATCTTGCCTATCAACACCTAGTGGAAAGTGAAAGTATACCGTTTCTGAGGAGTGATTGAGTTCTTCAGAAGTGGGTGTAACTTTTTTTAAGAACCTTTTTAACTGAAACCATTTTGGGGAATGGGGAAATCGTAAATATTACATGAATGGGTGTGTCTTCGTCTTATTGCCAAAGTTAGATTGTGCCTTTTAAATTTGAAGGCTAAATGGGTTTGACATGCCCCATCTTGCGCTCTTTCTGTGTCTCATAGAGGTGGAAGATAATGTTGGGAAAACCCTCTTCCAGCCCGACCACAGCTGCTCCTACCAATGCCACATCCACAAGTCAAAGCAAAGAAAGTCATGGCTCCTGTACCCACAGCCCTGCATGTTGAGGAGGAAGAAGCACTTTCCTCCATTCAAGGTCTTACTGCCTATGTCCACTCCCCTAACACAGGTCGGTCAAATTGACATTGTCACTGTGGAAAATGAGTGCACCCACTTAAAGGGGTAGTTTTCCAGGTTTTTACTGCAATCCTAATTGATTTTGTGTTCGAACAGGTAGACAAACATTTATCTCCCAAAAACGTGGTGATATTGTGACAATATAATTTGGATTTAAATATTTCTCAGCAATTTTGGGAAAAAAATATATAGAAGCATGGCAGGCATGCATTGCTTGCTTCACATGGCTTTCTGTAGAAAACTATCCCTTTATGTTTGTTTCTGCCCCTTCACTTGTTCAGGACAGGACCAATGTAACAAAACAACTACTGACAAGATACCAACATCCATAACTTCAAGTATGTTAAATACTGACAAGTTTACTACACCAAAGACCACCACCACCACCTTTGAGAGAACACCATTTTCCCCAATTACAAGTCAGTATACACAATTCTACCAGGACAGTGACAACCACCATTGAGAATAGTGCAACATCCTCCATTTCCAACTGTGAATATCTCTTCCTGTTACACTAGGATGCATAAGTCTGATTTTAATGCCTAGGTCGATTCCTGTGGGGGACATACTGTACACACACAGTACACGTTCAAAATGCTATTGGAAGATGATCTTAGTGAATATTTCATTCCTGTCACGCCCTGGTCTTAGTATTTTGTGTTTTCTATATTCATTTGGTCTGGCCAGGGTGTGACATGGGTTTATTTTGTGTTGTGTTTATGTATGGGGGTTTTTCGTAGGTTTTGGGATTGTGGCTTAGTGGGGTGTTCTAGCAAAGTCTATGGTTGCCTGAGGCGGTTCTCAATCAGAGGCAGGTGATTCTCGTTGTCTCTGATTGGGAACCATATTTAGGCAGCCATATTCTTTGAGTATTTCGTGGGTGATTGTTCCTGTCTTTGTGTTAGTTGTCACCAAATAGGTTTTCACGTTCCGTTTGTTGTTTTTGTATTGTCGTGTTTATTCGTCATTAAACATGTATCGTATTAACCATGCTGCATTTTGGTCCGACTCTCTTTCACCCGAAGAAAACCGTAACAGAATCACCCACCACACCAGGACCAAGCAGCGTGGTGACAGGCAGCGGCAGCAGGAGCAACCAAGGTTGGAATATATGACTTGGGAGGAAATAGACAGGTGGGCGGTCGACCCAGAGAGAGTGCCGGAGCCCGCCTGGGATTCGCTGGAGCAGTGTGAAGAGGGCTATAGGAGAATGGAGTCGAAGAGACAAGCACGGCGGCGCAGAAGGAAGCCCGAGAGTCAGCCCCAAAAATGTCTTGGGGGGGGGGGGCTCAGGGAGAGTCAGGGTTCAAACCTGAGCCAACTCCCCCTGTTTATCGTGAGGAGCAGCGATCACAGGACTTCTGGACGTGGGAGGAGATATTGGACGGAAAAGGACCCTGGACACAGCCTGGAGAATATCGCCACCCCAAAGAAGAACTGGAGGCGGCGAAAAGCGGAAAGGCGCAGGTATGAAGAGGCAGCACGGCGACGCGGATGGAAGCCCGAGAGTCAGCCCCAAAAATGTATTGGGGGGGGGCTCAGGGAGAGTGTGGCAGAGTCAGGGTTCAGACCTGAGCCAACTCCCCCTGTTTATCGTGAGGAGCCAAGGAGGAGACCAGAACCAGAGCTGGTGTTGGAGGTGAGTGAAGCAGAGACTGAAGGAGTTAATGGGGAAAGTGGAGGAGAGCGTTATGAGGGAGTTGCTAGGTTGGTGCTTTAGATACGATATTCGCCCGACGGAGCGTGTCGGGGATTTGATGGCACCTGGGTCAGCGCTCCATACTCGTCCTGAGGTGCCGTGGACAGACGCCCACCCGGACCCTCCCCTATGGGTTTAAGTGTGTGGCCGGGAGTCCGCACCTTGGGGGGGGGGGGGGTTCTGTCACGCCCTGGTCTTAGTATTTTGTGTTTTCTATATTCATTTGGTCTGGCCAGGGTGTGACATGGGTTTATTTTGTGTTGTGTTTATGTATGGGGTTTTTTCGTAGGTTTTGGGATTGTGGTTTAGTGGGGTGTTCTAGCAAAGTCTATGGTTGCCTGAGGCGGTTCTCAACCAGAGGCAGGTGATTCTCATTGTCTCTGATTGGGAACCATATTTAGGCAGCCATATTCTTTGGGTGATTGTTCCTGTCTTTGTGTTAGTTGTCACCAGATAGGTTTTCACGGTCCGTTTGTTGTTTTTGTATTGTCGTGTTTATTCGTCATTAAACATGTATCGTATTAACCACGCTGCATTGTGGTCCGACTCTCTTTCACCCGAAGAAAACCGTAACAATTCCTTCTGACATTTCAGTGGATGGCAGGCCAGAGATTGACATTAGAAAAGATGCTGGGGTGAGATCTACACAAGATGCGGCAGGAGTTCATGAACAACAGCGATCTGTCCACAATAAGAGGGCGTGGCCTGTCAGCAAGTCATGCTCTTCTCTCCATTCATCCAAGTGACCAAGTACAACATTCAACACTTAACCTTGGATATATGCACAACTTTTATGTATGTGTCAAAATGGTCAAATAAAATAAATGTTATTTTCCCATATTTCAGCCGTCCTCTACCAAACGAGAGGAAATCACGTAATGGCGCATCAGCGCTTGATGATCAGCAACAACGTCCCTGACATTGGAGGTCTTTCTACTCCAAGAACTCTTAGATTATCCCCATGGAATTCTCATTTTTCTGGGGTCTTTTGGGAATTCCCCTAACCTCAACTCTTTCCAATACCAATACATGTAATTCACTTACGTTACACTTGTTGGAGAACTGTGCATTGAAATTACAACCATTATTAGGGATAATGGCTCATCTGAAAAGTGACGTGTTGGTTATTTCCATTCCAGTTTTATTTCAGTCTAATGCTCCTTCAAGGGTTTTTCTTTATTTTTACTGTTTTATACACTAGAATAATAGTGAAGACATCAAAAACATGAAATCACACATATGGAATCATGTAGTAACACAAAAAGTGTTAAACAGATCTAAATATATTTTATATTTTAGATTCTTCAAAGTAGCCACCCTTTGCCTTGTTGACAGCTTTGCACACTTGGCATTCTCTCAACCAGCTTCATGAGGAATGCTTTTCCAACAGTCTTGAAGGAGATCCCACATATGCTGAGCACTTCTTGGCTGCTTTTCCTTCACTCTGCAGTCCAACTCATCCCAAACCATCTCAAGTGGGTTGAGGTTGGGTGATTGGCCAGGTCATCTGATGCAGCACTCCACCACTCTCCTCCTTGGTCAAATAGCCCTTCCACAGTCTGTAGGTGTGTTTTGGGATATTGTCCTGTTGAAAAACAAATTATAGTCCCACTAAGCGCAAACCAGATGGGATGGCGCATTGCTGCAGAATCCTGTGGTAGCCATGCTGGTTAAGTGGGCCTTGAATTCTAAATAAATCACTGACAGTGTCACCAATAAAGAACCCCAACACCACCACCTCCATGGTTCACAGTAGGAACCACACATGCGGGGATCATCCGTTCACCTACTCTGTGTCTCACAAAGACAAGGCTGTTGGAACCAAAAATCTCAAATTTGGAGTCAGATTTCCACTGGTGTAATGTCCATTGCTCGTGTTTCTTGGCCCAATCAAGTATTTTCTTCTTATTGGTGTCCTTTAGTAGTGGTTTCTTTGCAGGAATTCAACCATAAAGGCCTGATTCAAGCAGTCTCCTCTGAACAGTTGATGTTGAGATGTGTCTGTTACTTGAAGTCTGAAGCATTTATTTGGGCTGCAATCTAATGAATGTATCTTCTGCAGCAGTGGTAACTCTGGGTCTTCCATTCCTGTGGCGGTCCTCATGAGAGCCAGTTTCATCATAGCGCTTGATGGTTTTTGCAACTGCACTTGAAGAAACTTTCAAGGTTCTTGATTGACTGACCTACATGTCTTAAAGTAATGATGGACTGTAATTTCTCTTATTATTTGAGCTGTTTTTGCCATAATATGGACTTGGTCGTTTACCAAATCTTCTGTGTACCATCCCTACCTTGTCAAAACACAACTGATTGGCTCAAATGCATTAAGAAGGAAAGAAATTCCACAAATTAACTTTTAACAAGGCACACCTGTTCATTGAAATGCATTCCAGGTGACTACCTCATGAAGCTGGTTGAGAGAATGCCAAGAGTGCGCAAAGCTGCCATCAAGGTACAAGGTGACTACTTTGAAGAATCTCAAATATAACATATATTTTGATTTGTTTAACACTTTTTTTGTTTACTACACGATTCCATATGTGTTTTTTCATCATTTTGATGTCTTCACTATTATTCTACGATGTAAAAAATAAGGGAAACCCCTTGAATAAGTGGGTGTGTCCAAACTTTTGACAACTACTGCATATGTTCATGTTCATTATAATTCCATGTATTCTGTGTAATTTTAAAATGAAAGGGATTTGACAAAAAAAATGCATTTTGTGAATGTGTTTTTAAAGGATCAAAACTGTGAGGGATTATTTTATTTTTCAAACTAATGGTATCTGAGCATGTTTCAAGGGTATATCTAGATTTTCAGTGAGTGAGCAATTGTTATATTACCAGTGAATAACTGGGGGGTATATGTACATGTGTAGCATATATTTCAACTAAGTGGAGGCTTACTTTTGCACAAAACACGGCCCAAAAATTCCAATAAACCAGTAGTAGCCCATAGCTTTTAGACAATATGAGCAGAGAACTTTACACACGATCTTTGCTGATGTAAACAAGCAGTCAAGACGAGGGCCAGGCAGAAATAAACAGGGTACTGCGGTTTTTAACTACCGCCATGACTGGAGTAAACCGGCAATAGACATCCTCACTTTGGATAGGCTACTGCTTGGCTTGAGTGAATTTCCCGACACTTTTAATTGATATCATGTGTGTTTAACACCAATAGCATTATTATTTGTTTCAATTATTTTGTTTCAATTCTTTATTTCAATCGAATATGGCTCACAATTTAGGAGTTTTACGGCACACTCAGCGTCACTTGAGGACGTCGGAGCACATAAGAGACTTATCTCCTACGCCAAAGTTAGTAGTTGCACTGCGGCCAGCCAGGTAGCTTACGTAGCCTTCACCGCTTGATTGCTGCGGCTCTTTCCATCACTGGCGCGTCTAATTTTAAGACCTGGAATAGGCTACTTGTCTAATAGCACCTATTTACCTATAGCCTAAAAATTATTTGATTTGTTTTCCGGTTTTCTTATTATGTCTTGGTGGAACGCATAAGCTAAGTCGTCATAGGTTAAGGCTATTTAGGGATAGTTTTAGAGCAAGTTAGCTATTATTTGCATCAGCAGTTAGCTTTCAAGCTAAATTAAGAAGTCTGTTTTGATGCCTGATTTTGAGCATTTCAGATTTTCATACTCAAGCATGAATCCATTATTGGGGGAGAACTCGTTCCTGGTTCAGCAACAGCAGCACAACCAGATGGGGAGCCATTCTGATTATTCCATGACAGGCCTAGACTCATACGGTGCAGCTGACTCAGGCTTCATCTTGGGCGAGCACAACGGGTTTGGACAAGATGGCATATCTGGCCTGGACATAAATTCGCTGCCAACTTCAGGACTCGCTTATTTGCACCAGAACAACATGCACCGTGCACCGCCGCCCCCCGCAGCGATGGCCCTGCGTAACGACTTGGGTTCCAACATCAGTGTTCTCAAAACCTTGAATTTGCGCTTCCGTTGCTTTTTGGCTAAAGTTCATGAACTGGAGCGTCGGAATAAAGCTTTGGAGAAGCAGCTTCAACAGGCTTTGGAAAACAATGAGGACAATTCAGAAGGACACGGGAAAAAGCCATTGACTAAGGAAATGGGAGTCCAGACTGGTTTCGTAGGGCCCATCGCAGTTAGGCCCGGACATATCCCACTCCAGAACGTCAATAACTCTGCATACCTGCCTGGGGGTCTTCTCTCTCCATCACTCAACAGGCCCACAACTCCCTCCTTTGAGTCCAACAGCAAATCAGTATTTAGGAACTTGACTCTGACTGACTCGAATTCCAACCTCAATTCCAACCAACTCACTCCACATATTTGCCTCAGTCCTTTATTAACCCCTACTGATACTTCCAACCCTATATCCAACATTAACGAGAAATATGTCAGTTCTGGGACTGGTATGTCTACTAACCCACCTCCCCGCTTCCTTCCCGGCACCGTTTGGTCCTACAACCACGACCGCAGGTTTGGCACGGGGAGGGAGTCGCGCGTAACTGATATGGGTGTGCCTTGTGCCCAAACGGACGGAGTAGGTGTACAAATCGACACCATCACCCCTGAGATACGGGCCCTGTACAACGTGTTGGGCAAGGTGAAACGAGAGAGGGATGAGTATAAATGCAGGTATGGATGAAGCGGTCTGGAGTATCATGGTTAAAGATCTGTGTCCTTAAGCCGATGTTATTGTCACTTGTAGAACTGATGTGTGATGTCACTTATTGTTTCTCTAGCCCATCATTATTAGGGCAACACCCCTAGCCCAGGATTGGCCAACCCTCCTCCTGGAGAGCGAAGGGGTGTGGAGGCTTTTGTTCCAGCCCTGCTCTAGTCACACATCCGGGTCTACTAATCAGTGATCCTGTTTTATAGCTACATGTCCATAACACCTCAGTGTCGTTCTGCCGACGTCTTGTCAGAATAGGAATAGAAAACTAGCAAAATGATTGCTTTAGAGTTATTTACAGTGGGTTCTCCTATAACAAATGTGGAGTGCAATGTATCTCAACTAACAGTAGCCTATTTTGAGCCCATTCAACCGTTGAGTGTTTTTGCTTTCTTCATACCAAATTACACCCCCAGAACCCAAGAAAATAACATTACATCACCATGCAAGGTCTAGATGAGCTGCATGCATATCTTGTAATATAAGGCAGAGCTTTATTACAGGCTCTGGGGTTGTCCAGCTGATGCTCATGCTGCAAAAGTACTGTGTAGCTTAGAGCTGAGTTGAAATGAAGAGACATCGGTTCTGTTGTTTTTGTCGTCATCATCCATCATCATCCTCGTCATCATCCTCCATAAAATGGCTTCTGGTTACTCTGTAAATCTTGGAAGTGTTTTAGCTGCTCTACTTGTCTTCAAATTGCCCCTGTACTCCCCAAATGATATGGCATCACAAGGCTTCACTATAGGCTTGTAGGGGATCATAGTTCAAACATAGTTGAGCACAGCATTTAAAAGAACAGCATTGGCCAATCTCTTATCCAATAGGAGGATTATCTAGAGAGGGCTGAATTGGCTAGAGTGAAGTCAGCAGTACACTTGTTTTTGTCTCTTACACCATCTCTCTCCCCCTCCTCCGCCCCTCTGCGTTTTGTCTCAGCACCTGCAATGCAGCACTGTGCTGAAAGCTGTGACCGCTAGTGGTGTCACCAAAGGCTCTCCACATTATTCTCTCTCTCTCTCTTTCACATTCTCTCTCTCTCTCTCACTCCATCTCTTTTTCACTCACCTCCCGCTCCCACTATTTCTCTCTCACACACACACAAACTCTCTTTTCTGTTGTCTCTCTCTCTCTCTCTCTCACACACCCCCTCTACCCATCCCATACGGCCACTCGCCCTCTGCAGCATCCGTGAGAAGATGCGGACATCACTAAATGACACCAGTAACCTTCCCTACAGCCTATAGTCCACTGTCTGAATGTTAATTGCGACAAGGCAGCGTCATCTCTCTGATTACAAGCCTCTATGACTTGCCAGTCGAAACACCCTCCTCTAATTCTCTTTTATGGAGAAGGTCAAATGGCTTAACAGGGAAACATTTCCAATCATTTGCCTCGGATCTCATTTAAAAGCAACTTTCTCATAACAATGCAATATCAGACAGTTGGTGTTTGTTTTTAATGAGTTTCCAGGGGGCTGTGGGAAGATGGAATAGAACTTAATTTTCCATTCAATTTATGAAGTGTATACTGTTAATGGCTTGTACAACTTGCAGTATAGGCTGCCCAAGTATACCATTAAAAACAGGCTACTGTATACACTGCATCCCCACTTGAGCAGACCGATAACAGTGCGTATAGGCAATGTGCAATATGGCACATGCGCCCTCCTGGGATAGACCACTTCTCACCTTCTGTAAGTGTCGCAGCCGCGTGCTCTACATGCATACTGCATCTGTTGCGTAACACAGCTGAGTAAGGGAGATCAGGCACACAACATGGATTCAAACACCGTCAAACTTTATTGAACCGCATGAACACAACACTGTAGCTTATAGTACATGGTATTAGGCTCTCTGTCTGATTTCTGTCTCTCTTGTATTTTTAGCAGTGTTATTATATTTGACTATTTTTGGCATTTGACAAAGTGATCTACCCTCAGTCACAGATGGTTGCAATAATTGAGGTTCTGGAGTACCCTAGTAGACAATAATGGCAATTGTGGGATTGAGCTGCTAAAATTGGGTGTCTAAGTGGAAGTTGTATCTTTGCGTCTGACACTGGCTGTCTGGAAGCAGTGTCGTTATAACAGTGAATACTTACGTCAATACTGTTCCTAAAAGAGAAGAGACAGTGATGATGGTGTGTGATGACTCCCTCATCAATCTCCATTCTCAACAATCGGGTGTGTGTGTGTGGTGTGTGTGTGTGTGTGTGTGTGTTTCAATAGATGGGAGGAAGAGTACACAGTCAGAGTGGACCTCCAGGAGAAAGTGGCTGAGCTGGAGGAGGTAAGCCCTTAGCTGTGTCAATGATAAAGGGCAATCTGCTACGTCCATTTTTTTTTTAAATTCATGATATAAAGCCATTGATTCTTGAATAATAAAACCTATAAATACCTCATGAGCTTAGTCCAACTGTCTAACCCCCTCAGAACCCAAAATACACTGAATAAAAATAGAATGCAACATGTGAACTGTTGGTCCCAGGTTTCATGAGCTGAAATAAAAGATCCCAGAAATGTTCCATATGCACAAAAAGCTTATTTCTCTCAAATGTTGGGCACAAATTTGTTAGTAAGAATTTGATCCTTTATCAAGATAATCCATCCACCTGACAGGTGTGACATATCAATAAGTTGATTAAATAGCATGATCATTACACAGGTGCACCTTATGCTGAGGACAATAAAAGCCCACTCTAAAATGTGCAGTTTAGTCACACAACACAATGCCACCGATGTCTCAAGTTTTGAGGGAGCGTGCAATTGGCATGCTGACTGCAGATATGTTGCCAGAGAATTTAATGTTCATTTCTCTACCATAAGCCACCAGACCAGGACCTCCACATCTGGCTTCTTCACCTGCGGGATCATCAGAGAGGGGAGAGCGATGGAGGTGTTGAGGAGTATTTCTGTCTGTCATAAAGCCCTTTTTGGGGAAAACATATTGGCTGGGCTGGCTCCCAAGTGGGTGGGCCTATGCCCTCCCAGGCCCAACCAGATTAGATTAGGACCTAATGAATTTATTTCAATTGACAGATTTTCTTATGTGAACTGTAACTCAGCAAAATATTAGAAATTGTTGCATGATGCGTCTTATATTTTTGTTCAGTGCATAAGCGTGTTTAACGCCATTGTTTGTAAACAATGTAATTGTAAACAACCCCTGTATAGCTTTAAAACATGGTCAAACTATCATTTTGAGCTCATGGATGGTCAGTCCTTGTGTCCATAGCGCTGTTTATGAATTTGATATTGGTTACATTTCTCCAGCCCCATCCCTAAGCTGTTTACCTAAACATGTGGCGGGTGGCTGCTTTGTTATTGTTTGAACTGCACACGATCCCTTTAATATTTCACACTAACATTATGATTCCACCTCAGATCAGCTGGGTTGATTGGAAAGCAGCAGTAGAGGGTGTATTTTGTAACTTTAGCTAGAAAGAACTACAAATGAACTATACAATACACCACCCATTTTGTTGATTTGGTGTACTTATACTCATAATCATATATGTTATGTCATAAGTGCTATGCAAATTAGGCTCTTTGTGTGTGTGTGTGTGTGTGTGTGTGTGTGTGTGTGTGCAGGACCTCCAGGAGAGTGAGGTGTGTCAGGATGAGCTGGCCCTCAGGGTGAAACAGCTGAAAGCTGAGCTGGTCCTCTTCAAAGGCCTTATGAGCAACGTGAGTCCCTCGTAGCACTGTTGGAATAGCTCACCCCAAAAGTTGTTGAGATTTGTATACTTCAAAAGTAGTCCCACCCGCTTTTGAGTTACAAAATCTTGAGCAAAATACTTTTATGGTATTGGTACAGTTTGCTTCGGAAATGTCTTCGAAAAATACAAAGAAGATTTGGGAACACATTTCCTTTTGCCAGTGTCACTCGCTCTCCGCTCTCTTTATCAGAACCTGTCGGATCTGGACAGTAAGATCCAGGAGAAAGCCATGAAGGTGGACATGGACATCTGTAGACGCATCGACATCACAGCTCGCCTGTGTGATGTGGCCCAGCAGAGGAACTGTGAAGACATGATCCAGATCTTCCAGGTCAGGACATCTCATAGGCCGCTATACTACTAACTATACTATCTGTTAAGTAGCCCCTAGACACGGATTTAAGTACAACTTAGCATTTACCACCGTAATGGTTACGTGTAGGATTTTTCCAGGGTAAGCTAATTCTAGCTAATTAGTATAATGACCGCGTGACCAAATCTTTGGAGGCAAGTCCACTCATATCTTCTAGGTCAACTCACACCTGTGTTATTACACCTTAATAACCATGTTCATTACACCTTTATTGCACTGCTATTACACAGTTGTTACACCTTTATCTAGCAGATGGCCACACCTCCTTCCACTCTGACCCGCCGGCCCCGGAAACAGGCAGCCCAATCGGTTAAAGGCGGCGACGGGGACGAACCAACCAGCATCTCTGAGAGCGAGGCGGGCAAGGATGAGGAGTCGTGTAGCACGTCAGCCAATCAGATCAACGAGGAAATGCAGAGGATGCTGAACCAGTTGTGAGTTCTCTGGCTGCTCTTTAACTATGTAGGTTATGGTCAGCAATCGTGGTCTTGCTGAAGTCTCCAACGTCACACCTGGAGAGCCACTCTGCACTAAACACACTTCAAAAGCTTGTGGTCTAAATTTCAGACCGTGGTTATTTGAATCCGGACTGTTAAGAGTTTGAGCTGGATAAAAATCCTACACACTGCTGATCTCCAGGACTAGAGTCTGTCGCTTGTAAGATGTGAGTGGACCAGAGTCGGCCAGTGAACTATAAATAGATGTACAACTGGTAAGCCATACTATTGTTGGTCTTGCAGGAGGGAGTGTGAGTTTGAGGACGACTGTGACAGCCTGGCCTGGGAGGAGACTGAGGAGACTCTGCTGCTGTGGGAGGACTTCCCAGGATACACTCTGGGGGCAGTGGAGACACAGGGGGAGGTAAGCCACTATACACTGGCTGATCTAAGATCAGTTATGTATTTACCAATGTAATGGTTCATGTTAGGAGCTGGCTAGGCTAAGCTGATCCCAGAACTGTGTTAATGGGCATGCTTTAACCAAAGCCACTGTACTTCCTGCTTGTCAATCATTCTTATGGTTGGGCTGCCGTATCTGTGTGTCTGTGTCCTACTTAACACATTGCATGTACGCCTGTGACATTGGCATGTCCTGATTCCTAGATCACAGTGTAATGTAGATAAGCTGGTAGCATACACACACACACACACACACACACACACACAATTATCTTGATTTACCCCGGTACTGTTAGTCATTCTCATTCCCAATAACAATCTGGTTAGTCATGAGTGGACAATTTAAATAATAGTGACAATTAAAAAAAAAGCTGTAGACAATATCAGAAAAAAGAGGCAGGGCAATGGATGAGAAGTGTTTTAGATTTCCATATACTGATTGAAGTTCTTTTCATCTTATTCATATTAGGCAAATTAGCACAAAACAATGTTCTCTCTCTCTCGCTCTCTCTTTCACACACACACACACACACACACATACACACAAATACAAAAACAGCAGCAGGAAGAGTCCATAGAGAAGGTAATACAGGACACAGAGTCCCTCTTCCAGACCAGAGAGAAGGAGTATCAGGAGACCATCGACCAGATCGAGGTGAGACACACATATATACACACACACACACACACACACACAAACAAAGCCCTTCTCTAAGTACCAATTTTCCCGCTGCTATTTGTACAATATGAGGACTTTGCGGCATGAGAAGGCTATTTATAAAGCCTGCAGAGAGCGATGAAGCACTGCTGTAAACAGAGCCATAAATACATAGAAGTTTCTCTGGGATTATTATATTATGGAAATTAACAAGACGGCCATTCCATATGCTTACATGAGTCACTGTTGAAATGAGTTCCTGTGCAGATGATAAGTTAAATTGAAGTAACAAATTGAAGGTAGTATAGTCTCTTTATTTTTTTAATAGAGCTCCTTTCCAGAAGCCGTCCTCTTATTCGCTAAATTGCTAAATTCATTGCTAAGTACAAATACAATCAACCAAAAAGCAAACACCGAAACATAAAAAAAGATTTATGCAAATGACTGCGGCCTTTGGTTTTGCACTTGCAAAGATCCTGGCCCTCATTACTCAAAAAAAAAATGTTCTGGTGACAATTTAAACCGGAGCGAATGTCTTACGTTGGTTCCCCGCAGTTGGAGCTGGCCACGGCTAAGAGTGACATGAACCGACACCTGCACGAGTACATGGAGATGTGTTCCATGAAGCGAGGCCTGGACGTGCAGATGGAGACGTGCAGGAGACTCATCACCCAGAGTGGAGACAGGTATCAGACACCTCCGCATGGTGCTGAACACTCTAAACGCTCAAAAAGATACCCTAGGTATGAGATATCAGTATGAGATACCTGTATGAGATATCAGTATGAGATACCTGTATGAGATATCCAAACAGTCAAAGAGTTACCCTAGAGATACCTAGAGATACGGCTGGTATTAGACACCAGAAAGAGGTGGAAGATAACAAGAGGAATGAGATCTATGCTGTAACTGAATCCTCTCGCAGGGTGATACCAAGCACCTAGTTCAATCATAATCATCTAACAATAACCCATGTAACAAAATCCAATTCTTAATTTTGTGAAATATGTGCTGGGAATGCATCTATTACACATATGTTACAGTACAGGTTAAGTCTTTAATTCTCCCAACTGTACTGATAGTGATAGAATCCATATGGCATTACATTGACCTGTCTGTGAGTATGGTAGCCTGGTCCCAGATCTGTTTGTGTCGTCTTGCCATCTCCTATGGTCATTATAACGCCAATGACCATAGGGGCTGGCAAGACGGCACAAACAGCTTTGGGACCAGGCTATGAGCACGGACTGTTCGGGTCGTCTTGTCTCAAGGTTATTGGCAGTTGTATTGACTCTGCCTCGCCGTCTCCCTTTCAGGAAGTCTCCCCCTCTCGTTACTGCGGCCATGGAGGACTCTGATGATGGAGGGAAGGAGAGGAGTAAGGTGTCCCCACCCGCAGACTCTGAAAGTGATGAACCCTACTGTGACACCAAGGTTAATAGTGGTACGGTCCCTCACTTACCATGGAGGAAGTCCTAATCCTTACTGATGATGCCCTGTAGATGTACCATAGTCTGGATAGTGCTGTTGTTTACATTCTTTTTGCCATAAATGATGTAAAGCCAGCAGACTCTTTCCAGGGCCATAAATCACCACTGCCCTCTTGTGGTTCAGGTTATTACAACACCTAATCTGATAGGACTAAATGGCATTTAGAAAAGGAAATCAATTGGATTTCTTAACATTGTGATATTTCTATGATATGAACGATCAAAATATATACAATTTTGTTAAGTTTGCCCATTGATCTTGCTATATGTATCAAGATTCAACCGAAAACAATTTGCACACGGTTTTTGTGGAATAAAGGCCTTATGTTACATTGCAGTTACAGATTTGAAACATCAGCAGAATTTTTGAAGGCAAACAACAACAAAAAATGCACCATTGGCGAAAAATTGTCACAGCATAAGTCATTATCTAGCAGTCTGTCACATTTGAACAAAATGAACATTTGCAGTTTGCTAAAGGGAAAGGGCCTAGCTGTTGATAGCCATCGATGAAAATCTATTTTCTTTATAGTTAATATCCTTCTCATTCCATTTTCCCCATTTTGAAAGTATGGATACAATTTCTGAGAAGCATATAGAAAGATTCAAGGATGTAAAGCCTTTTTAATCAATCTCACAACATTCATATGTACACATGTTATTAACAGAGGTTCACAACATTCGTATGGACACAACATGTTATTATCAGAGAGGTTCACAACATTCGTATGGACACAACATGTTATTATCAGAGAGGTTCACAACATTCGTATGGACACAACATGTTATTATCAGAGAGGTTCACAACATTCGTATGGACACAACATGTTATTATCAGAGAGGTTCACAACATTCGTATGGACACAACATGTTATTATCAGAGAGGTTCACAACATTCGTATGGACACAACATGTTATTATCAGAGAGGTTCACAACATTCGTATGGACACAACATGTTATTATCAGAGAGGTTCACAACATTCGTATGGGCACAACATGTTATTATCAGAGAAGTTCACAACATTCGTATGGACACATGTTATTAACAGAGAGGTTCACAACTTTGTTATTTACTTTGCTTGGTTACATATTCATGCACTTTATTTATTTCAGCCCTTTTTCATTCCTCATTGAAATTCAGATAGCTACAGTATTTTTTTTAAAATTAATAAATAACTTATTTTTATTGCTATTTGTTTTCTATTACAATTGCAACAATGAAAGTTGATATTTTTTTTATTTTTTTTATGAAATGCCCAGCATAATATTATGTCGTTTTGCAAAGACAATTCACAAAAGCCATCGATATAATTATTCTCAAAAGTTTAGAGTTAAAAGAAAACCATTGGGACCATTAGCTTTGTACAGTCATGCACATTGCTGTAATCCCAAACTAGAACCAAACATAGGAGCATACTGCATGTGGATAGTGTTGATATCACAACCCACATAAACGCGTCCTATAAAAGCACTCACTCAATGCAAGTGAAAACATACCCAGTCAGCAGTGAATTCATCTTCACCTGCAATGGGGGGAAAAAAGCTCTCTGATTAACCAACGGTGAATCAGACTGCCGTTTGGTGCGCTTTTTTTAAATGGAGAGCCTAAGAGGTATGAGTTTAAAGGCCTCGGAAAAAGGGACAAGCTAGTATACCTGTTGGTGTGATATTAATCCTATTCAGGTCGATAAAACATACTGCTAGCAGGCGAATAACTGCTTTAGGAGCTTGTTCAAGGTCACTCGGGAACGGTGACAAGTTTAACGTAGCGCGCAACCTTCATTTATCTGAGCCTGGGTAGACCACCGAGAGTGTGTTTAACCATTTGCTTTGTGAGATCTGTGGTGCTGTGGTTGTAGCAACATTTCATTGCACTTGAACATGCTCAATGTTTACAGTTGGAGGAAAACGTAAACAACAATCTAAGGGCTCGATTCAATCAGCGCAGAAGATCGGCCTTTATCGCACGATTGACATTCAAAGGTTTCTGTGTTCGCGGAGACCGCACATTCACCGTAAACGCTACTCATGTCGGCTCAATTGAAAATGACCTTTAAATTTCAACCACACGATTCAATCGGGCCGCTCCTTTGTTTATTGATGTCTGAACGCGTCTTGTAAAAAAAAAATCCCCCTACTTTGTACAGTTTTGTAAATCTCCACATCTAAAGTTGCACAAAATGATCTGTGTTGAACAGTAATTGTGACGCTGTGTACAAATGCTCAAATATAACATCTTCACTAGCTGTTAGCCTACTGAATGTAAATAACATGTAAGTGTACGCTGTGAAGACGAAGCCATGTAAGAGATTTCAGACAGTATGGCTGAAAAGGTGTCCCATTGTATTGAGAGTGTCTTTGGGTGTTCTCATGGATACACAAACAGCTAGTATACCTGTTGGTGTGCATGTATGTAGGTTACCTCTGGATATTATTTTGTGCAGGGTTTAAAATGACACATTGTGAGTTTCTGAGATACACTGCTTTGCGCAGAATCTAATTCATGGGTTATAATTGATGGGTCTAATTGATGGGTTATATACTACTTCTGGCAGTATGAATATTTGTCTTGTGTATCTTAAACATTCACATTGACTCTTGGGAATGCCTTAGCAGTAGGCTAGACCATCTATACACTATATATACAAATGTATGTGGACACCCCTTCAAATTAGTAGATTCGGCTATTTCAGCCACACATGTTGCTGACAGGTGTATAAAATCGAGCACACAGCAATTCAATCTCCATAAACAAACATTGGCAGTAGAATGGCCCGTACTGAAGAGTTCAGTGACTTTCAACGTGGCTCCGTCATAGGATGCCACCTTTCCAACAAGTCAGTTCATCACATTTCTGCCCTGCTAGAGCTGCCCAGGTCAACTGTATTGTGAAGTGGAAACCGTCTAGGATCAACACAGTTGATCGTCTGTCCTCGGTTGCAACTCTCACTACCGAGTTCCAAACTGCCTCTGGAAGCAACTTCAGCACAAGATTTATTTGTCGGGAGCTTCATGAAATGGGTTTCTATGGCCGACCAGCCTAATATCACCATGCACAATGCCGGCTGGAGTGGTGTAAAGCTCGCCGCCATTAGACTCTGGAGCAGTGGAAAGGCGTTCTCTGGAGTGATGAATCACGCTTCACCATCTAGCAGTCCGACGGATGAATCTGGGTCTGGCGGATGCCAGGAGAATGCTACCTGCCCCAATACATAGTGCCAACTGTAAAGTTTGGTGGAGGAGGAATAATGGTCTGGGGCTGCTTTTCATGGTTCGGGCTAGGCCCCTTAGTTCAAGGGAAATCTTAACACTACAGCATACAATGACATTCTACACGATTCTGTGCTTCCAACTTTGTGGCAACAGTTTGGGGAAGGCCCTATCCTGTTTCAGCATGACAATTCCCCCGTGCACAAAGCGAGGTCCGTACAGAAATGGTTTGTCAAGATCGGTGTTGAACAACTTGACTGGCCTGCACAAGGCCCTGACCTCAACCCTATCGAACACCTCTGGGATGAAGTTTAACACTGACTGCGAGCCAACTCCATGTAACTGGCCATTATTTCAGAATGAGATGTTCGACGAGCAGGTGTCCACATACTTTTGGTCATTTAGTGTAGCATCTGCAAGTAGTGCACAAAAGGCACAAATCTGGTAGCCAAAGTTCCAGAAATGCATGACAAAAGGAGACATCTATTGGCCTACACGTGATGATAATAATAAACAGAGATATCCACATACTGCACCTTTGGCCATGTAGTGTATGTCTGTCTATAACAATTGCAGGAATTGTTTCAGAGTTTACTTGTTCAACCTCTCTGGGGATTCAAAACATATCTTTCATATGATAAAAACATGAATGTCTGCCTAGTCATTTCTCTAATCTTTACCGCAAAAAACGTAAACATAGACGAATGTACAGAAAGAAGCAAACCACACAGCAAAAGCAGTCTGAAGACTTCTATCACTATAGCGACCAATAGACTACCATACCTCTTCATGCAACTGTGTACAGAAGCTCAGCAAGTAAACTTTTGAAAAAAAATCTAAATGTAAATAAATCCATCTGTTGAAATGTGAATATTAGTAACAGCTGTGAAATAACACGATTGTATGTCGTCAAAGAGTTAAACATGACATGTCCAGTCTCAACATTATTTGAAACGCAGGTGATTTTTTCCCCAATATGAATTTGTCAAACAGCAGTATTGTAAAGGAAGATTAGAATGATATAAGGGGTTGCAAACTATGATCTGGGACTGTGTGTACACTGTATCTGTGTTACTGATCAACCTCTAGGTTTCTGGAAACAATCTGTCAATGTATTAATGGAAGTGGTGTACAGAATAAAATGTCTTGAAGGAGACTGTGGTCCCTGGAGTTTGTTTGTTTCTATTCATTTCCATGACAGAATCACCCCCCCCCCCCCCCCCCAGGCCCATACTCCCAAATTATTTTATAATTCGCTTTCCATTTAGATTTTCCTAAAAGCAAACAAGAAACGAATGACTCTACTTTGAAGTCATTGCTGGAGAGGCTTTCTGCTACGTGACCACTACAGATGACCTCAACTTCATAATGATCTGCTGCCTAAACGGGATTTCTTGCTTATGCATAAGCTCGAAGCAACCAGCACACAGGCGCACTCACT